>NC_140172.1:61512772-61750272 GCF_963971535.1 Notolepis coatsorum | reverse complement strand
GACGAGCGAGCGCGAACAAGCTGCAGACCAACGAGAGCGCCTTCACGCGCAACTCCAAGCGCAAGCCCTCAGTGAACGCGAACATTCTGCAACCGAGCGAGAGCGCTTCCAGGCGCAACAAAGGAGTGAAGACGACCGCATAAGACTGGAGACCAGACGCCTTCAGACGGAAGAGAACATTGAAAGAAGCCGCGCCGATGCACAGTGCGCCGCCGCCAATGCACAGCGCGACGCCGCCCATGCCAGCGCCAATGCACAGCGCGACGCCGCCAATGCCCAGCGCGAAGCAGTGCGCGACGCCGCCCATGCCCAGCGCGAGGCAGAGCGCGACCGGCTGCAGGCGCAGATGATGGATAAATTGATTGCCATGGCGACACCCCCTCTCTCCGCACGGAGCTCCCGGAGATCATCACGACAAGGGTCTAGGACACATTCCCCTACCCGACCAAGCGACCCGGGACCCCGCCGACAGGAGGATCCTGTCCACGTCTCCGAACACCCTCCCCGGCCGGTCCATACGAGACCCAGCAACCGGGAAGAACCGGCCTACGTCACCGAGAGACTGAACAGAAGACTCCAGGACCTAGCAGAGGAAGAGGAAGAGGAAGAGGAGGAATGTCAAGCCGACCAGCAGCAACGTACTCTGGACCAGGAGGCCCAGTACAGCCCCGACCAGCAGCAACGTACTCTGGACCAGGAGGCCCAGTACAGCCCAGACGTCAGCCCCGAGGCACTGCGCTACAAACCCCCGACTCAACTCACGGGTGAGTTTGACGCACCGCCAGCCCCGAGGAACAGCACCTGGGTACCCGGCCCCTGGTACCCACCAAGTACCAGCCCACGACGACACGTACGGGGAGACTCGCCCAGGAGGCCTCTCCCCCAACGCTCACCGATGTGCCAGCCATCCATGGCATCGTACCTTGGCACACCGACGTTCCCGGACTTCACACACGAGAACAGAGCACAGTACACAGAGCTACGAATGTGCTTAGAGACAATGATGTCCGATGTTCCCGATGAGACGTACAAGTATGCTATCCTACTCAAGCACCTGAAGGTGCCCAGAGCGCATAATATAGCGCTGGCATATTCCAACTCAAGTACCCCATACACCGCGGCTCTAGTAGCCCTCGACCAACGTTATGGACGCATATGGGACTACGTGATACAAGAGATAAGAGACATCGACCGTCTCCCCCCAGCCAGAGACAACAGAGCATTGGATGACCTCTCTATCAAGGTACAGTCCCTGGTAGGGATGCTGGGGTCCCAAAAGGAAAAAGGGATATACGAACTGTACGCTAACTCTAATGTAGAAAGAATATTAGAGAAGCTCCCTCCCGCCCGACAAGAGCGTTTTCGGCGGCAGAGAGACCACCGCGACCCCAACGGCCCAGAGGCATCCCTCCTAGACTTATCTGATTTCCTCGCCAGGGAGGTCAGCAGCCTACGACTGGACACGTTCGTATGGAGTGGACCAAGCCCAAGACCAGGACCTCGGGGATCAAATGATAACCGCCGGTCGGTGACCGGTATGCACCAAGCCGAATCAGTACCGCAGCACAAGAACCACAACACCCCCTCGACGAAAGAGGAGTGGAAGATTGAATGCCAGTACTGTGAAGGGGAACATCGGCTGTATCAATGCGACACTTTCGGGAAGCTGACCACGGACGAGGTGAGTCAGTGGATCAAAGACCACCGCCGCTGCTTCCGCTGCATGCGCAGCCATATGGCAGCTGAGTGCCGCTTGAAGAAGAAGTGCAGCAGGTGCGGCGGCGCCCACTTGGAGGTCCTGCATGACATCAACAGGCGTCCGCCAGGACAACAAAGTGGGCCCGTCACGGTAATGTACCAGGCCGAGGCGGTGGCACCAGTACCAAAGATCCACCAGACCGCTCCCTGGTGTACCAACTGCTACAGCAGACACTGGGAGTCACGGTGCTACTCGGACGACCGCGAGTCGGCACCACTCCAGAAGATCCAAAGCAACCGACTAACAGGAGTGCTCCACATTGACCAGCATAGCGGGACCCCCCGAGTGCTCATCAAAGTGGTCAGAGTGCTCCTGAGCTACGAGGACAAGGTCCTGGACACTTACGCCGTCCTGGACGATGGGTCTGAAAAGACTCTCCTCCTCGCTTCCGCCGCAGCCCAGTTGGGCCTGCGGGGTGCCAAAGGTACCATGACAATACGCACCATCAGAAGGGACCAGAAGACCATAAAGGGTGAAAAGGTCTCCTTCAAGATAGCAGCGGTGGACCAGCCCGAGAAGCAGTATAGTATTACCAACGTCTTCACCAGCCACGACATAGGCCTATCACAGTACACCTACCCCATCCCACAGCTGATGGCGAAGTATGTGCACCTACGTCAACTACCTATACCGCTTATCGACGGCGCCACACCGACCCTGCTCATCGGCTCCGACCACGCGGACCTCATTCTCCCAATTGAGGCGGCCCACATCGGACCCAAAGGATGCCCAGTCGCGGTTCAGACCCGACTGGGGTGGACGCTCCAGGGCCCCCTCTACGGACTTGACAGTCAACCCACGTCTACACGCTGCCTACACACAAAGGTGAGCGACACCGGCCACTCTCCCGTACAGCCCGTTGAGAGGCTATTGACATTAAGCGAGAGGCCTGTGAGAGAACCGTGGGCACAAGAGGGAGTTCGGAACTCCACCCCCCTCAGCTGCGCTCCAGACGTAGCTGACCTCGAACCCAGCACCCCAAGCGACTCCTTGATGGGGCGGCCGGAACCGGCCCCTCCTCAGACGGGGTACAGAGCAAACAAGAGAAACAGACGGAGGAGGTGGAGGCGCAGCCAAGCACAGATCAAAGCAGTCTCAGGCCCGCTTCCTCCTAACCCCCCTACCATCCCTTCCAGCCCGTCAGAAGCGGGTCAAGGACGGGGACAACTTAAAAGTGGACACAGTCGTCGTGATCATAGACCAGTCACTACCCCGAGCTGCGTGGCCGGCCGGCCGCGTAAGCAAAGTGATCACTGGTGCCGACGGAAAGGTCAGAGCGGCAGAAGTGCTCGTCCAGGGGCGGACATACACCCGACCCGTGGCGAGGCTGATAGAGTTGCCAAGGCTCCCCGACTCGCTTAATGACGACCATGACCCACTGACTTTGTGAATTGCCCTACTCCTCACAACGGACATTGAGTAGTGGACAAGACGGTTAATCTGTCTCTGCTTATCTAATTAGGTGCGGACTAATTAGGAGGCGGCTGTTACAAAGGGTCAGATTAAACCGAATATATATATTTATTGCCTGAGATCCCATGTATACTATTTGTATATCGTTTGATATCCCTTGTATATTCTTTGTACATATACACGGAATATCCCTTTACCTGGTACAGGACAGACCATAATATTCGTTCTCCTATTGGACAGCGATCCCCTAGGCGCCACGGCCATACCCCCAATGTCTAGTTCAAAGTCACCGCCAAAGACATGCCTGTACATGACCGGCTCTGCGCAAGAATACGAGACAGAAATAAGGCTGGCACTAGATTATTCACCGTACGTATAAATACGTCGCAGGTGGATACAGCAGTTAGTTAACCAATAAGTTGAAGCCTCACACCACGATACAACGTGCTGTGAAGTGGGCCCGTTTTGCCCCAAAATAGAGCCTTGAGACCGCGTGCGAATTGATAGCTGAAGTGTCAGAGTTTAACGCTGTATCGTCGAGTTCGACCTATTCTATTATGTAAGTAATAGTCTATTATGTATAGTGTATCGTGCGGCTACCGTTCTACAGTGACCAGCATTACCAACGCTTCCTCGTACCGAGCTAGTGTGCTTATCCAGGCTGGGCGGCTTAACCTGGTGCCGTCATCCGAGGAGCCCTAGACGAGAACCGTGTGGATATGTACACTGGATAACCTACACCGGCGACTACAGAGCCCTTTTCGGCTGGATTATATTTGCTTTGGTCCTGTAGCTGATGGAGCGGAGAATCGTCTACACCCACAATTGTGTGGGATTTACCCTGTGAGGAGCAACGTCGAGCCCGCCTCTAGGACGCCTGAGGCTGGCTAGCTTTCTTACATGCGGCACTGCATACCGGAGAATAGCTGTTGTTCGTCTGCGGATCAAGAGATTATTGCACTGTCTCCTGTACCTGGAGTCTCCTTATTCCTCGTTGACCCAGACTTTCGCTACCGACAAATCCTCTCCCCTGCTGGCCTACAACCGGAGGGACCCTATTAGTATCTCCAGCTGCCCTACTAGTGTACCATATATATAATTCTTATGATACAGGTGGTATTAATTATCTCCTGCGTAATATGCTCATGGACTTACGCTCTTGACCTATTCATGCACATTCTTCGCCTTACAAGCGCAATTCTCAATCTTGATAAGTAAAGTAATGTAAGATAATCTTCGTGCTGCTAATAAATATTCTTCTAAACGAGTATTTGTGTGAAACCGTGTTATTGTGGATGTGTTCATCTCATATACCTGTGTACTGTATGGCCAGTAGTAATGTACATAAGTCAGTAGTGGTTTAATGATACCATACTTATTCAATACAGTCAGGGAATTGTACCCCTCAGTTACAGGCACTTTACCATGAACCGTTTACGTCAGTCAGAACAAATGGTATAAGGTCTGATCCATTCCATCTCTATCGATCTACCCGCCAGGGGCGGGGCTAGGGGGTGGCTACTTGGGCTCAAGCCCCAAATGTTTTCTGAAAAGCCCCAAATCTATTTAAAAAAAAAAGAAAAAAGAAATATTATAATTTTTTTTTTGACAATTAATCATTGTTACATGAAAATATGTTTGCACCAGATTTAGCAGAAGCTAATTTCCATCTGTAGTCTATCCAGCTGCTAACTGTATTTGAGTGAGTTAAGTCTTGGTGTTATGGTAGACTCAGACCTAAGCTTTAAATCACAATCAACAAGTTGACAAAAACATAATTCTTCCACCTTAGAAACATAGCTTTTGAGATATGTGATAACACAGGCTGCCGGCATGTCTTTATGAATGGAAATATCGAATAAAAGAAACAACGATGAAAACCCGACTATACTCTGGTTTTCGGGGGTCCTGCCGCTCAACGTTCGGCGAGTTAACCCTAGATCTTAGATCCTAATATGAAAAACGATGTGATTTAATGTTCTATGTCTTACCTTGACTTTGTCTATTTTACTGCTATCTATTTTATGCTTTATGTCTGCACTTTATGCATTGCTCTTGATCTGCCAATGTTGTGCTCATTTTATGCCTGTCTTTTTGTACTGCTGTGAAGCACTTTGAGCTGCAATTCTTGTATGAAAGGTGCTATACAAACACAGTGTATTATTATTATTATTATTATTATTATAAATTATTATAGTTTGCTTCATTAATTAAAGGGTGTGAATTTAAGTGTTCTCTAGTGCCCTTTGTCTGCTATAAGGTGGTGGTATAAGTTAAAGGTTGTGGTGTCGAAGTAAAAAAAATCCGTGCCCGCTGACGCGGGCACCTATCTGGGCTAAGCCCCGGATCTCCTACAATCCTAAATCCGCCCCTGCTACCCGCCAAGGATGTCCGGTTTCACAGCACATTTTTATTCTTTCCCTCGAACCACTTGCCTGTGCTATACGTGCTCATAGGGAAATCAGTGGTATTTGTATTGGTAGTTGTGAGTATAAGGCCAGCCTGTTTGCTGATGACATATTATTAACACTAACAAATCCATTCCATCTCTCAAGTGCTAAAGCTTATAGATACATTTGGTAATCTTTCGGGCTATAAAGTGAATTATAGTAAAAGTGAAGCTATTCCACTTAACAACCTAACTTTTCAATCACATCTGGGTTCTGCTCCTTTCAATTGGAAGCCAAAAGGAATTAAATATCTGGGAATTAAAATCCGATCTCCCATTGAAAAAATGGTTGAGGTAAATACATCAGACCTTTTAAACAATATAAAGGAGGACATCAAAAGATGGACAGTCTTGCCTTTATCCCTATGGGGCAGATCTGATATTATAAAAATGAATTTGTTACCAAGGCTATAGCTTTTTTGATGTCCTCTATACCGCTAAAGTTCCCTCCTAGTTGGTTCAAAGAAATAAACAAATTATTTTCTGGCTTCCTATGGAACAACAAAAAACCTAGAATCAGCCATAAAAAACGTATAAAACCGAGAAGTAGTGGAGGAATAGGACTACCAGATATCCACCAGTATTACATAGCATATAACTCAAGATACCCCTTGCAGTGGGCTAACAATAGTGTGAGACAGATTGGCAGCTGGGAATGGCTTGAAGAACAAATTATAGAAGAACATAACAAAGATCTATCTCTTTCAATGTTGTGGTATAACCCAAAAATAACTCCCAGACTGGACAATCCGCTTTTAGAATTTTCATGTGAAATACCTTCAGTGGATATTCCTTACCATCATGTCCATTATGGAAAAACCTGTTGCTCTCTGCAGGAGGTAAAACCCTTAAAAATAATGTATGGCAACAACATAATATAACACAGGTGGGGCAAGTGATGGAAAGTGGAAATATGATACCTTTTAATTAACTTAAAACACAGTTTGGGCTGAAAGACACAGAATTTTTATCTTATTTACAAATACAATCAATTATTAAATCATTGTTGTCTAAAGGCATAGCTATAGGAACAAACAGAGTCTTGGAAGAGACATTAAGGGGAATTACAGGCAGGAAAGGCATTGTCTCTGCAATGTATAAACTATCATGTTCAACCACCCCTGATACCAATACCCAAACTAAAGTCCAATGGGAGTGAGACCCATATCTGAAACACAATGGGAAGCAGCACTTAGGAATAGTACTAAAATATCAAAATGTGTTAGATATAAAATTGTACAAGTAAAGATACTACACAGGGTCTATATAACGCCCTGTACATTGAATACAATTAATCACACCCTACCCAAATTGTGCTGGTGTGGAGTAGAGGGTACGCTCATGCACTTGCTGTGGCACTGCCCGCTTGTTAGGCAATTTTGGTTGGACATTGCTGAGGACCTGTCAGTTACTCTCCAAATTGACATTAATCCTTGCCCTATAACTTGTATATTGGGCGTAAAAATGGACACTGATCAAGCAAAGATTGTAAATAATATTGTAGCATTGGCTTTTCTAGCATGCAAACGGATTATTTTAATTAACTGGAAAGAACGCAAACCGAACTGCTTCAGTTTGGAGAACTGGCGCAAGGACTTCATGGACTTGATATCAATGGAACAGGCTGCTCTATCTCTTCAAGAGAGTGATAGGCTTGATGGCCTTCAAGGTCCCTGGAACTTTATTACATCACTATCTTGAATGTTTGTGTACTACTGAACCTTTGTAACACTCTGCAACCCCCCCCCCCGCCCCCTCACCCCCTTGTTATTATTATTATTATTATTATTATTATTATTATTATTATTATTATTATTATTATTATTATTATTATTATTATTATTATTATTATTATTATTATTATTATTAATATATTATTATTATTATTATTATTATTATTATTATTATTATTATTATTATTATTATTATTATTATTATTATTATTATTATTATTATTATTATTATTATTATTATTATTATTATTATTATTATTATTATTATTATTATTATTATTATTATTTGTCTTGTCATGTTTGTATTGTCTTGCTTGTGAAAAATTTAAACTTTAAATATGAAAAAATAAAAAGATTATTGTACCGGATCTCCTCTCTGGTAAACAAGAATACCCTGAAGACTCTAACAGGTGCACTCATTCAAGGGTACTACGACTATGCCTGCACTTCATGGTACCAAAGCACCTCAAAAGCACTAAAACAAGATTACAAACATCACAAAACAAACTGGTCAGACTACTGCTTAACCTCACTCCTAAAACCCACCTCACCCCTGCCCACTTTGACAACCTAGGATGGCTTAGAGTAGAAGACAGAGTACAGCAACTTGCAATGGGCCTGGTCTACAAGATACACTACACCACTAAGGTACCCATGTACATGTCAAAATACTTCCCAAAGGTCAGTGAATACCACGACCACAACACCAGAGGGAGCTCCACAAATCATGTTAAACCCAGATTTGGCTCAAACAAGGGACTAAACACATTTCGCAGTTATGCCACATCAATGTGGAACGCCCTACAGCTGTAAAGGAATGTGAATCACTACCCACCTTCAAAACCGCTCTTAAAGAGCCCCTATGGGAGGCTGCAATTCGAAACTGGCCCCTGTAAATGTACAGTCCCCCCCCCTCCCACCTACCCAACCTCCTCCAATGAACAGTTCCCCACTCCCACCCCCCCCCCCCACCCCACATACCCAACCCCACCTACCCAACCGCGGCCAATGTAGTTTCTTCCCCCTCAAATGTATACTCTCTTCTTAGAAACTCTGTCTATTAATCAGAGTTTCCAACGCCAGGGTCTACAGTATATTACAGGCGTTGTACTCTTAAAACAGTACTGTATATTTGTAGATCTGGTATGTCATAAATGTCTGGATGTAACACTGTCTATCTGTATGTCATGTATGTATTGTTATGATGAATTGAAAATGGGGGACCCTGATGTAAACAAGACAAGTCTTTCTCTGGTCTGCATCCCCTTAACAATTGTGTGTATTGAGCCGTACTGTATTCATTGTACCCATTCTGCAATTTGATTTTCAATCAATCAATCAGTATCAATAGTTAGTGATGTGTTTAAATTATGAGGGGGTCATTTGGGTGCCTGACTTGAAAGGGTTCAGAAACCATATCTACACAAACGAGATTATACATTTTACAGAGACACATGACTACAGAGAGTTCCGGATGGGCTCCCACACTTCACAAGGCAGACCCACAGTTTGGTTCGCTGCCAAACTCGTGCTGCTGATGCGCCTCCCTAGCACTGGTGGACTCAGGGGGGAGGCAGGGGCGACCGCGCCCCCTGGTGCCCCCACGGTCGAAAAACGTGTGCTTAAGTGCCCTTTTGAGTGAAAGAAATTAGAGGATGTGCCCTATTGGTGCCCCCACGGTTGAAAAACGCGTGCTAAAGTGCCCTTTTGAGTGGCGAAAAATAGAAGGTGTGCCCTATTGGTGCTGTTCCAATGGTCTAAACTTGACCATGTGCCCCACGGTTAAATAATATCACGCAAAAGTGCCCTTTTGAGTGAAAGAAATGAGAGGACGTGCCCTATTGGTGCCCCCGCGGTTGAAAAACGCGCGCTAAAGTGCCCTTTTGAGTGGCGAAAAATAGAAGGTGTGCCCTATTGGTGCTCTTCCAATGGTCTAAACTTGACCATGTGCCCCACGGTTAAATAATATCACGCAAAAGTGCCCTTTTGAGTGAAAGAAATTAGAGGACGTGCCCTATTGGTGCCCCTCTAATGGTTAAACGTGACCATGTGCCCCCACAGTTGAAAACATCGCGCTAAAATGCCCTTTTTGAGTGTTGAAAATGAGAGGACGTGCCCATTGGTGCCCTTCCAATGGTCTAAACTTGACCATGTGCCCCACGGCATGGTAAGATGGAACAACTTCAAACAGAGACCACTGGAAGAGGCTTTCAGGAGGGCAGACGTAGAAGGCCAAGCCAAAAGAGAACAGGAACGACAAAGAAACAGGGAGCTAATGACAAGACTGCACATCACATTGTATCTTGCACGGCAAGATGGGGCGTTCAGGGGTCATGATGAAAGTGGTACATCTTTGAACAAAGGGAATTTCCTTGAACTTGTACAGCTACTTGCAAAATATGACTCCACCATCAAAATGCACCTTGATAAAACCAATCACATCCAGTCTCAACAGAAAAAAACACAGACATCACTGTTGTCCTACAAGACACAGAATGACATAATCAGTGCCCTTGCCACCTATGTCAGAAGAGTAATTCTCAAAGAAATGGAAGATTCCAAAATATTCCCCATTCTCTTGGATGAGACATGATGTTTCTCATGTCGAACAAGTGTCCTTTGTTGTTCGCTTTGTCCATCAGATGGAAATCAAGGAGAGATTTTTACAAGTTTGTGATGTGAGTGGAACAACAGCAAAATAATTGGAGAATGTTGTGATGACATTCCTTGAGGAGAATGGATTAAAAGTGGAAGACATCAGGGGCCAAGGCTACGATGGAGCCGCAAATATGAGCGGAAGCTACAGTACAATGGTCTGCAGTCACAAATTCAGAGCCACAATGAGAAAGCTTTATACGTGCACTGCCATGCCCACTGTCTCAACCTGGTCTTGGTGGAGAGTGCCAAATCAAGCCAGCATTTTGTTCGGTTTTTCAATTTAGTTGAAAATCTGTACACTTTCATATCCAGATCTCCAAAACGCCACGCTGCGTTTGTAAAAATGCAACAGACCATGTACCCTGGCCAAAGACTCTGTGAACTGAAAAGGCTGTCTGACACACGGTGGGCGTGTAGAGAAGATGCTCTGAGATCCCTGAAGAAGGTCCTTTCTGCTGTGGTGAAGCTGCTTCAGAACATGGCTGATAGTGATCCACCAGACTCTGCAGCAGGTGATGCCCGGATGCTCTTGCGTAGCATAGATTTTGAATGTATGCTATGCATGGAGATTGCCACACCTGTCTTCAATGAGACTGCCATCGCATCTGCTTCACTTCAGAGAAAAGACCTTGACTTGTCAGCATCATACACCATTGTGGAGGGAGTCATACAAAGAGTGAAAGCAATGAGGAAGGATGAGGAGTTCAAGGTCCTTTTCTCAAAAGCAAAAGGGCAAGCAGAGGCAGCAGGCATTGAGGTGCCAGAAGAAATACCTGGACAAACAAGACGCAGGAAGGTACCGTAATTTTCGCACTATAAGCCGCACCTGAATATAAGCCGCAGCAGCAAAATTGAATGATGTGTACATATATAAGCCGCACTGGTCTATAAGCCGCAGGTGTTTTAATGTTTAATTACCATATGTAATTAGCATTGGGACACAATACTGTCGGACAAATAACAATAATTAACTCATTTACAAGTTGTATTAAGTTTAGCAAATAAGGGAACAGATAAATAACATTTCAATGCAGTCAAAAAAGCAATATTTCGAGTTTTACATTTTCGGGTTTGGTCACGTCGAGTCACATATAAGCCGCACCGTTATATAAGCCGCAGGGTCGAAAAATGTGGGGAAAAGGTGCGGCTTATAGTCCGAAAATTACGGTACCTCAAAGGTACAGGTATAGCTCTCAATCTGCTACGGAGGACTACCAAGTCCAAGACTTGGAGGAGCACTACCGGGGAAAGGTGTTCTTTACCTTTCTTGACATACTCTCCCATGAGCTACACCGAAGATTCAAAGGGAAGGATGACACGCCTACTGGGTCAATCCTATCAGGTCTTCACTGCCTTACCATCTCAAGTCACTGGAAGGGCATGACAAACGACACAGCTGCTGTATCTTTTAGAGATGTGTGCCAGTTTTATGATGTATAGGAAGATAATGTTGTCACCGAACTCAAGGTATTCCACTCTTCATATGCTCTCCCCTCCAACAATGTCAAAGCTGCACTTAAGTGCCTTAAAGACAATGATGTGGAATCTGTTTTCCCAAATATAACCATGCTCCGCAAAACATATGCTACAATACCAGTGACAACTGCTTCAGTAGAGCGATCATTCTCTAAACTGAAGCTGATCAAAACCCAGCTCAGAAACCGATGTCTCTAAAAAGTCTACCATTAGTAGTTTATTATTCTCTGTGGACATAAGCCACTCGCACGGTAGTGCCAATGTTTAGTTGTCCACACCTGATTTATGTTTGATGTTCATGTTTGATTTATCTTGTAACAATGGTCACACATCTCAGGTAGCATAGAGTAAAGGTTAGTTACCACGTTTTTCTCTAGGCTATTTTGGTATTTAGGGTTTTGCTTGCATCACACAGATGCTTCGGCAAGGGAAGGGGTGTTTTCTGTGTTCTTTGTGTGTTTTGTACTGTATTACTTGTTCTCGTTTTGTATGTTTGTGTTTTCTGTACTGTATTATGTGTTCTTGGTTCTAGTTTTTGTGTTTTCTGTACTGTATTACTTGTTTTTGTTTTTTGATTTTACACATTCAAGGTCAACCAAAATCTCTGGTCTACATGGTACCCTGTTCTTTACACATCTTCTCTTTCCCAAGACATGACTCAGCCAGGTGTAGCCAGCTCGATAGGAGGAAATGGTCTTAATCTTATTACTTGGAATTGCAGAGGCATTAATAACCCAGTTAAACGTAGTAAGGTTCTCCACCACCTTCACCAATTAAAGACTCATATTATTTTTCTGCAGTAAACTCATCTTAAAACCTCACAACATTCCAGTCTTAGAAGCAGATGGGTGGGTCAAGTGTTTCACTCCTCATTTCAGAGTAAGGCCAGGGGGGTGGCTATTCTAATTCACAGATCAGTACCTTTTACATGTTCCAATGTGATTGCAGACCGCAATGGCAGATATGTAATTGTCAGCGGTAGGTTATTTAACACAAATGTACTCCTTGTCAATATCTATGCTCCTAACTGGGACAATGGGGATTTTTTTAAATCTGTTTTTTCCACTCTCCCTGACATGTCTTCCCACATGTTGATAGTAGGAGGTGACTTTAACTGCTGGCTGGATCCACATTTGGACCGTTCCTCCACTAAACCTACTACTTTGACAACCTCAGCTAGGGTAGTCCGGACCTTTATGTCTGATTATGCGGTTTCTGACCCTTGGAGATTATCTAACCCATCTGGTAAAGTATACTCCTTCTTCTCACCAGTCCACCACACCTTTACACGTATAGACTACTTCCTTGTAGACGACAGACTTCTTCATTCCGTATCTTCATGCTTGTATAATCCAATAATTATCTCTGATCATGCCCCTGTTACCCTAGTAGTAGTCGTTCAGGCTGCCACCAATCTACGACCACCCTGGCATCTGAACACCCACCTGCTCAGTAAAGACGACTTTGTGAATTTTGTGTCAAACCAAATAGACTTTTTCTTAAGTACAAATAGAACCCCAAGCATCTCTGCATCGACTCTCTGGGAAACTTTGAAAGCCTATCTCAGAGGCGAAATAATTTCATATGCTGCATATGAGAGGAAACAGAAAAATACCAGACTATCTGTGCTGAAGCGCAGTATCGCTCAATGAGACAATATATATGCTGTATCACCATCTCCAGATGCTTATAAGGAGCATCTAGCTTTGCAAGCAGAACATGATACACAACTGACAGATCAGGTTACTGAACTGCTTATCAAATCTAGAAGCACTTATTACGAACAAGGAGATAAAGCCAATAAATTACTAGCTCACAAGCTGCGCCAGGTCTCGTCTTCACACCAGATTCCTAAAGTCTGCACATCGTCTGGGATATCCTTAGACCCCAAAGAGATCAATAACGAATTTAAGCGTTTCTACCAATCTTTATATACATCTGAAAACGAACCCAATATCTCAGAATTAGATGACTTCTTCCACTCCCTCGATATTCCTTTAATTAGCCAAGACCTGGTAGGAAAACTAGAACAGCCACTTACTACTAAAGAACTATCTATGGCCGTAAATCTCTTCAATCCGGGAATAGTCCAGGACCGGACGGCTACTCAGCCGAGTTCTACAAGAAGTTTCTTCCTAAGATAGCCCCTATCCTAAACGAAATGTACAATGAAGCATTTGTAAATGGCACTCTCCCACAGACTCTTACCTTAGCCACGATCTCTCTAATACTTAAAAAAAACAAAGACCCTCTGGAATGTGCTTCATATTGTCCAATCAGCCTACTAAATGTAGACTATAAAATCTTAGCCAAGCTCCTAGCAATACGTTTAGAATCAGTCCTTCCGTCAATTATCTCACCTGATCAAACAGGATTTATAAAAAAATAGACACTCATTCTTTAATCTCAGACGTTTAATTAACATCATACATAACCCCTCTATGACCAATACTTCTGAGGCTGTCATATCCCTAGACGCAGAGAAGGCATTCGACAGGGTGGAATGGAAATACCTTTTCTACACCCTAAATAAATTCGGCTTTGGCTCTAAATTCACTACTTGGATACGACTTTTGTATTCATCCCCTCAAGCCTCAGTCAGGACTAATGACACACAATCCAGTTGGTTTCCCCTACAGCGCTCAACACGACAAGGTTGCCCTTTAAGTCCTTTATTATTTGTCCTTGCCATAGAACCTCTTGCAATAGCACTCCGCCTTAACCCTCTCATCAAAGGTATAGTTAGATACGGCCATGAACATAAGGTATCGTCAGTGGTGCAGTCGTAATATGGGAACTGGTAACACGCCACGCCACGTGCATGCGCACAGAACTGATTTATACACACACACACACGCACGCACATGTGATCTGGTAACACTGCGTGTAACCGCGTGTGACCACGACTGCACCACTGGGTATCGTTGTATGTGGACGATTTATTATTGTATACATCTGATCTTTCTGTTTCTGTCCCCGCCGCCCTTATCACTATCGAATCCTTTGGTAGCTTATCAGGCTATAAATTGAACCTTAACAAGAGCGAACTGATGCCACTTAATATAGCCGCAAAAAAGTCTCCTCTACACAATATGCCATTTAGGATTGCCCACGATGGCTTCACTTATCTTGGGGTACATGTTACAGACAAATTCAACAAACTCTTTCAGGCCAACGTTGCCCCCCTCCTAACTCGTACTAAGGATGATTTTGAACGCTGGTCTATACTACACCTCTCTCTAGCCGCAAGAATTAACTCTGTTAAAATGAACACCCTCCCAAGATTTTTGTATCTCTTTCAATGCCTACCTATTTTTCTCCCCAATGCATGGCCTGATTTTGTCTTATATATGGGATAAGAAGCCTCCCAGGATAAGAAAGCAGCTCTTACAGAGGCCCAAATCAGATGGAGGCCTCGGGCTACCGGATCTTAGGTTCTACTACTGGGCTGCTAACTTTAGGACCGTTCAGTTTTGGCTACAGTGTAGTGGGATGTCCTCACCTCCAGTTTGGCTGGAGATGGAGGCAGCCTCGTCCGTACCGGCATCACTGACCTCTCTCGCCCACGCCACTAGTTTAGGCCCTTATATCCCCTTTACAAAAAATGTATGTGTCAAATCAACAATGAAAATTTGGAACCAATCTAGATGCCACTTTGGCTTTCACGCAACATCTTTTGCTGCTCCGTTGGCCTCAAACCCGACCGTCCCCCCATCAATGATTGATGGCGCTTTCTCAATATGGACTAGTCTCGGTATTAGAACATTTAAAGATCTCTATATCGACAATACCTTTGCTACGTTCGAACAATTATCGGTTAAGTACGGTCTCCCCAGAAGTAATTTTTTTAGGTTTTTACAGATCCGGAGCTATGTCCGCAGCTTAGATACCCAGTTCCTCATCCTTCCTGGTGAAACACAATTTGACATTTTTTTTACCCCTCTTCCCACTCTAAAGGGCTCCCTGTCGAAAATGTATAGGCAGCTAGGCTCACTACAGCCCACCTCCTTAAATATTATTAAGTCCTCATGGGAGGAGGAATTGGGGGATGAGATATCTGACGACATGTGGGAAAAAGCACTCAAAAAGGTTCACACCTCTTCCATCTGTGCTCGACATGGTCTCATCCAATGCAAAATCATCCACCGAGCTCACTGGACTCCAATGAGACTATCCAGAATTTATAAAAGTGTGAAACCTAACTGTCCACGATGTAATCGGTCCCCAGCAAACCATGTGCACATGTTTTGGAGCTGTCCATCCCTAGTGGATCTTTGGAAAAACATATTCAATACACTCTCTGAAATATGCAATACTCAGGTGGAACCAGATCCTTTGACCGCGCTATTTGGTGTTTCCTCACCCTTATTACAACTGACAAATACTAATAAAGAGGTCTTGACTTTTGTTACTTTGTTAGCGAGACGGTTAATCCTACTTCAGTGGAAATCCTCCTCACCCCCTTCTCATGCCCTTTGGATTAAATCTATTCTTAACTGTATTAAACTAGAAAAAATCCGACACACACTCCGAGGATCTACAGACAAGTTATTTTCTATGTGGGCTCCCTTCTTTTCCTATGTTGAGAGGATCCACCTTCCCATAGTCCCAGACTGATACTCACTCACACAATACCCTTGGTACACTACTCACCCATCCCTCCCCTTCAAACTTTCTCCTTTGATGCACCAAATCAACACCAGAGTTGGTTGACCTATGAATCGCTGTACTCACTTTTTCAAAGGTATCTCCTTATTTAAAAAAAATTTAAATAAAAAAATAAAACTAACTTACTTTTTATTATTTACTTTATTTTTACTCTATTATTATTATTATTATTATTATTATTATTATTATTATTATTATTATTATTATTATTATTATTATTATTATTATTATTATTATTATTATTATTATTATTATTATTATTATTATTATTATTATTATTATTATTATTATTATTATTATTATTATCATTTTTTTTTATATATATTTCTTATTACCATTACTATAATCTCTCTCTGAAACTGTTTTTTGTTTGTCTGCCTGTCACTTTGTCTTGATGTCTGCTGTTCTTTGTATTCTGTTTTTGTGTTTCAAATAGAACATTTTCAAGTACATATCATTTGTAAATGTTGGTTGCACGGGGGGAAAAAACCAATAAACAGATATATTAAAAAAAATAAACCGATGTGGGGAAAAAAGGCTCTCTGATCTTATGCTGCTTTCAATTGAGAGGGATATCCCAATTGATCATAATGAGGTCATTGACATATAAACAGAGGACCAAAAGACTAATTCTGCTATGACTCCCCGTCCCCCACCCACCATCGCCCTTCCATTGCAGCAATGGAGAGCCAGCACATACAAATCTGTCCATGAAAATAACCAACATATTTTCATTAGAGGTGATAGAGGAGAGGACAGAGGATGACAGGAGGGAGGAGTCAGGTGGTACAATATAGTAAGTTTAATGGAGAGAATGGGGAAGATAGGGAGGGGGAGGGAGAGAAAGAGAGGGAGAGAAGGAGAGGACAGGAGGAGAGGACAGGATGAGAGAAGGAAGGAGAGTAAAGGACAGGAGGAGAGAAGGAGAGGAGAGGACAAAAGGAGAGAAGGAGTGGACAGGAGGAGAGAAGGGGAGTACAGGAGGAGAGAAGGGGAGTATAGGAGGAGAGAAGGGGAGTACAGGAGGAGAGTAGGGGAGTATAGGAGGAGAGAAGGGGAGGAGAGGACAGGAGGAGAGAATGAGAGGAGAGGGGGAGTACAGGAGGAGAGGACATGAGGAGAGAAGGGGAGGAGAGAGAAAGGAAGAAGCTCAACGGCACTCGAATTAACTTTAAACTGTTTAACTGTTAAACTGTTTTATGAAATAAAAATGTTAAAGGTGTATTGTTCCCTGTGTTTTTATCATAGAGGTGTGGTTATACTATTAATCTGGATTGTCTATGTTATTCTAATGTTAATCTTAATCAAGGATGAAGACTATTTCATCATACATGACGCATCATAGCTTTTTGCTTACTGATGGGGTCCCATGTTGTGCAGTAGGTGCCCTTTTTTATTTTCACCCCTGCCCTTCAAACAGCCTGAGTCCGCCACTGCTCCCTAGTGAAACGGGAAGCAGACACACATGAAAGCAGCGATAGTGAGAAAATACTGAGAAAATTATACTTCTGGTGAGGGATGTGTGCAAAGTAGTGCGTTCATGAAACCACCAGGGGGCGGTGTTTCCTTTAAATTGATAAACAATGTTCTGACTGACTGTTGCAAGAGGACTGGACAATGCAAGCGAAGGGGAATTGCAACATATTAGTCACAAAGGTCACAAAGGGTTCTGTGGGCGGGATAAAGAGGAATGACTGGCACTCCTTGTTATTCATGACACTTTCTAGGAGTGGCCTGTATGAAATACATAAATACAAACAGCTAAATCAAATGTACAAAATCAAAGATTAAAATCAATTTTACAATATTGCTTCACTGGTAGGCACCAGATACACAGGGAGCCCAGGTCAAGCATGAGAATCTGACTCATGAATACCCATTCAAACCTTCAAACCACATAATCTGGTTTTCACAATGGCTCTTATAGGAAACAAAGCCTGGAAAAAGTCCATCAATCTTTGTCAGCAACTCCCTGCACTCTAATGCATGCTGGTTATACTAGCAAATGTTGTGTTTTGGTGCTGGTATGTTGGTGACCATGCTGGTCCACCGGCTAAACCAGCATCACACAGCACTAACCAATAGACCATAATTCAAATATGATGATGGTATATGCTGTTTTTCCCCCTAATAGGGTTCCATGATAATATGTGACTATTATGATTGTATATCTATTCTACATCTTCAATTTATGTTCAGCCTGGCTGGGGCTAGCCATTGCCAGGTATGGTATGTATGGTTGGGTTTGCTTCTCCATTGCATTTCTTGTCAACTCTCCGGTTGCGAGGCAGCCTTTTAGAATCCACACCTGTGGTACACAAGTTAACCCATGATGATACAACAGTCCCAGTCAGGTCTGGCCAGGTTGTGAAAGGTGGCTGTCTCAGCCAGGGTCCAGCCAGGTTTGCCCAGGTTCTGACAATAGAGACGCTCACTGTGCCAAACAGGCCACATCACGGCTAAACCCTGGATAGTGGAGACAAGACATAGCAGCAGTGATAGCCATTTAGCAGAGAGACTAGCAGAGCTAGAGAGACTAGCAGAGCTAGCCAGTTAGCACTACCCAATATGATAATAGAACTCTTTGGCAGTACTAAGCAGCACCAGGATGGTCTACCAATCAGTGAACCAAGTGTTAATGTGGCCGAAACGGATATTAAAGGAGTGGCTCTTTCAAACCTTCAAAGTGTTGAGGTTCTGCAGAGAAGGACATATTTTCCCATTACAAGATATATTGCACTTTTCATTATCAAGTCAAGAGTTTTATTTGTCACGGCATACAAGTATACAATGAAATGCGGGGGGTCTTGCACGCAACGATTGTGCATAATACAATAATAATAATAATATAATACGAATCCAATAGGATGAGAACGACATTTGTGCAATAATACAAGTAATCAAAGTAGGGTATATCGGTATATGTACATGAGTTTTTACAAGAGCATGGTAAGACATGCTAGGTCCTGTGATAGTGCAATACACTGTTAGCTACGGATCAGGCACTGGGTCTTTATGTACACTGCTATAAAATGCTATATTATACAATCTCAAGTTATACTATACTATATTTTTTTAAGTGACCTTTCCTTTTGTAAAGTGACCATATGTGTGAGCGTGTGCAGCATGTGTGTGTGTGTGTGTGCGTTCATGTTAAAGTGACTGTTAGTGTGTGAGCATATACAGTGTGTGTGTTGTGTGTGTGCTCATGTGTGCTTGTGTGTGGAGAGTTCAGTGTTCAAGACTCTGATGGCGTGGGGGAAGAAGCTGAGCCGAAGTCTCTCTGTCCTAGTTGCTGGTGTTCACAGGCGTTTGCCTGACCGCAGCAGCTTGAACAGGCTGTTGTTGGGGTGGTCGAGGGTCTTTCATTATTCTGCAGGCTCTGGATTTGCACCTCTTGTTGTATAGGACCTGCAGGGGTGGTAGTGCAATACCCGTAGTATGCTCGGCTGAGCGTACCACTCTCTGTAGGGCCTTCTTGTCCTGTGCCGTGCTGTTTCCATACCAGGCAGTGATGTTTCCAGTCAAGATGCTCTCTACAGCTCCGGAGTAGAAGGACTGGAGTATCTTCCCCGATACTCTGAACTTCCTTAACTGTCTCAGGTGGTAGAGGCGCTGCTTCGCCTTTTTTACGACTGAGTCTATGTGTGTTGTCCATGTCAGATCCTCTGAGATGTGGACCCCCAGGTACTTGAAGCATGCTCACCCTGTCCACGGTAGCCCCGTTTATCCTCAGTGGTGTGTGTGTCTCCTGCTGTTTTCTCCTAAAATCCACAATCAGCTCCTTGGTTTTACCAATGTTCAGGAGCAGGCTGTTGTCCTGGCACCAGCGTTCCAGTACCTCAACCTCCTCCCGGTGGGCCTTCTCGTCGTTGTCAGAGATCAGCCCCACCACCACTGTGTCGTCCGCAAACTTCACTATGGAGTTGGAGCTGAACATGGCCACACAGTCATGTGTGTATAGTGAATACAGCAGGGGGCTCAGGACACCAAGGACTTCAAAATTGCGAGAGTGACCCCTCTGCACAAAAAGGGCAGCAAATTAGACCCAGGCAACTACCGCCCTGTTTCTATTCTTACCTCCATCTCGAAAGTCATGGAGAAAATAGTCTACGAACAGGTCGAAAAGTACCTGGCGGGAAAAAAAAATCTAATCTACGAATTCCAATCTGGCTTCAGAACGTCCCACTCCACTGACACATGCCTCCTCTATTTGAACGACCACATCAAACAAGAGGTGGACGCGGGCAAATACTGCGGCATGGTCATGCTGGACCTACAAAAAAAAAAGGCCTTCGACACTGTCAATCACTCCATTCTGATGGACAAGCTAAAAGCAATTGGTTTTGATAGCTTATCAGTGAGCTGGATGCAATCCTACCTGGAGGGGAGAGAACAGATGGTAGAGGTAAACGGTACTCTATCCCCCCCCCTCACAGTGAGCTGTGGTGTTCCACAAGGAAGCATACTAGGACCGCTACTCTTCCTAATTTATGCAAATGACATGTCGTCCGCCTGTGACTGCAACTTGTTCCTGTTTGCGGACGACTCAGCCCTGCTGGTCTCTGACAAGAACAAGTTGCAGGTTGAAAAAACCCTCAGCTCGGAACTAGGCAAAATCTGCATATGGCTCGCTGATAACAAACTATCATTACACATGGGCAAAACAGAGTCCATTCTCTTCGGTTCAAATAACAAACTCAGCAAGACCGACGGTGACAATACAGTGGGTGACAATATTGTCACAAGGAAAGACGAAATTACCTACCTGGGTTCCATCCTAGAGGCAAATCTTTCCTGTGACAAAATGGCATCCAATGTAATAAAAAAAAGTCAACCAACGAACTAGATTCTTGTACCGGATCTCCTCTCTGGTAAACAAGAATAGCCTGAAGACTCTGGCAGGAGCACTCATTCAAGGGTACTATGACTATGTGTGCACCTCATGGTACCAAAGCACCTCAAAGGCGCTTAAAACAAAATTACAAACATCACAAAACTGGTCAGACTACTACTTGACCTGAACCCCAGAACCCACCTCACCCCTGCCCACTTTGACAACCTAGGATGCTTAGAGTAGACGACAGAGTACAGCAACTTGCAATGGGCCTGGTCTACAAGATACACTATATGACCGGGGTGCCCATGTACATGTCAAAATACTTCCCAAAGGTCAGTGAATACCACAACCACTACACCAGAGGAAGCTCAACAAATCATGTTAAACCCAGATTCGGCTCAAACAAGGGACTAAACACGTTTCGCAATTATGCCACAACAATGTGGAACGCCCTACCCAAAGCTGTAAAGGAATGTGAATCCCTGCCCACATTCAAAACCGCTCTTAAAGAGCACCTACGGGAGGCTGCAATTCGAAACTGGCCACCGTAAATGCCCAAAACCCCCACCACCTCCTAAGACAGTCTCCTCCCCACGCATGTATATATTCCCTCCCCGCCGTATGTATATTTCTCTCCCACCCACCCACCCCCTCCTAATGTACAGTCCCCTCCCCATCATATGTATATACTCTGTCAGGATCTAGGGGTAACAGTACTGTATATTTGAATACTGTTTATGTCACAAATGTATCAGTACTAAATACCTATATGTGCCTATGCCATAAATGTCATGTATGTTGTGTATGTCATAAATGTCTATATGAAATGAAAATGGGGGACCCTGATGGAAACAAGACAAACGTCTTTCTCAGGTCTGCATCCCCTTAACAATTGTATGTATTGAGCCGTACTGTATTGTACCCATTCTGCAATCTGTTAAATAAAGTTTTCATTCATTCATTCATTCACACAGCCCTGGGGGGACCCGATACCCAGGGTGATGGTGTTGGAGGTCTGACCCCTCACCCTGACCGCCTGGGGCCTTTCACTCAGAAAGTCCAGTATCCAGAGCGGAGCTCAGACCCAGCTCGATCAGCTTGTCCACCAGTCTGGTGGGGACTATGGTGTTGAACGCTGAGCTGTAGTCAATGAACAGTCTCACATAGCCCCCCTTCTGGCAGTCTAGGTGAGAGAGGGTGCTGTGCAGTACTTGGGAGACGCCTCCTATACATGAACACTGATTCATGTGCTTTAGCAATATCTACAGATAGTTTTAATATTATTCACCATCACATGAATCATCTTAGAAACTTTAGCCAAGAAATTTGATGGAACACAACTTCAGGCACACAGATACTCTCCAGTTCAGTAGATTTTCTTTGCACGTATGAAGTCAGTGTGCTGGTGTCAATTTCTTAGAAAGTCTATGAAGTTTTCCATAATCCCTCCGAGAACGATATAAATCCAAACACTTTTTTCAGATTAACAATGTCTTAAAGGAACACGCTGACATTATGAGAAATATGTTTAGCGTCTTCTCCAGAGTCAGAGAAGAAGATGGATACCAATTTCCTCTGTGCGTTCAGTAGAAAGCTATCCGGCTGCAAGCTAGCCTAGCTTAGCACAAATTAATGGAAGCGGATACGGACCAGCTAGCCTATCTTAAAACTCAGGAAGAGGTTTTCGCCCAACAGCTAGGCTAGCTGGTCCATATCAGATTCCATTCATTGGTCTTAAGCTAGGATAGTTTGCAGAGAGGAATATGGTATCCATCTGGGCCCTTCCGATTCTGGAGAAAACAGTAAGCACATTTTCTACAATGCTGGTATGTTCCTTTAAGGAGTGTTGTGTTCAGTACATTCATAGTGTAAACTATGAACGAGTCGGTCGCAGTCAACCAGCACCTGCTAACGAGTCTGACCCTTTAGCTCAGCTGGTTAGTTACTGTATGGTCCAAATCCACTCGGTTACATTGGTGGGATCTCACTGCCCTGTGCATCTGTATCCAGGTTCACATAGTGGGATCGCAGTGCCTTAACCCTGGGAAAGTCTGCGCATGGACGAAAGAATGTGCAAGGACGCACTTCTCTGGGGGAGGACTGTAAACTACTAACAAGTCGGTCACAGTCAACCAGCACCTGCTAACTGCAATGCCCCTGTATTAATTGTTGTGTATTTGACATAAAGAACTTGATTTCTCTTGTATTCAGAATCAGAATCAGAATGGTCTTTATTGCCAAGTAGTTTTCACATACAAGGAATTTGATTTGGTCGTTTTCGGTGCGACATCGGACAGACAATAACGGACAGATAATAAAATAAAAGGTGGAATAAAATAAAATGAAATATGAACTAAATTAAGATAGAAGCACAATAGAATATAATTATGAAATAAAAATAGGCCAGGGCTGTACAACTGTAAAATAAAAGGTGGAATAAAATAAAATGAGATATAAACTACATTAAATAGAAGCACAATAGAATATAGTATAGTTATAAGTGTACAAAAAAATACAAATAGAAATAGGCCAGGGCTGTGGTCAAGTATATACACTAATTATAATAAGAATACAGTGGGATGAGATATACTGTATAGCAGAGCTGTGTGAATTTACAACGGCAACATAGGCTGTAAAAATGTAATTGTAAAAACAGACGTATATGGTTTTACTTTGTCTCAAGGATTCAATCAACTTGTAGTAAACATTCCCCCAAGCTGACCCACTGGTATCCATCTCAGTCTCTTGGACTGGCAGCACTCACTGGTTGATCTATCTCGGCAGTGGCGCTGTCGAGGCACACACCACCTCAAACTTAATCATCATCATCATCATCACCACCACCGTCATCATCATCATCGTCATCGTCGTCATCATTCCCTCCGTCCTCCTCCTGATCATCTCCGCTGCTGGCTTCAGACTCTTCATCTGAGCTCTCAACCTCTTTCTCCTTCTCCACAAGCTTCAGATGAACCGCCTCTTCAGGTTTACTGATGACATTCAGCCACACACATAAAGCAGACGGACGTGTCCAGACAAGCACGTCAACACACACACACACACATGGGACAAGCGCAAATTCATACATCCACACACACAGTGAGATATTGATGAATTGATGAATGCCTTAGCCACATCAAAGGTGTAATCAATGAACCATTGCAATTGGATTACCTCACCAAGCCTCCAAAGGTTTAGAGTTTACAGAAACAGAAAGAAAGAGAGAGAAACCTTGAACCACGAATATCTTCCTTCCAGAGCACCAGAGAATTTATGACACTGCTTCCTTTAATGACAGCCACAGTATTAGTTCATAAATACCTCTCCACAATATTGGCGGTCATGGCTAGAAGGTATAGTATTTTAGGTTGAACTGGGGCATGGTGTCTCCAGTGAGGTTAAGGTTAGGATTAAGGAAATGGTTTGGTTTATTATTAACAACCTTTAAGGTGACAAATCAACAAAATGTGGACACCTTCTAGCCGTGACCAATATTAGTTAATGAATACCTCTCCACCAAAACAGCTCATGGGTCTCTGAACTTGTTAATCCCTTCATAAGGGCAGCACGTGTTTTATAATGTTGCAAAAGAAGAGCGATCATATTGGCTTTTTGTAAAAAGAATCATTAAAAAGATAATTTAAAATTATTTGCCCAAGAACATTTATACCAGCCTTTATCCTCCACACCTTAGACTTAAGAAATCCTCAGACTCAACCTTAAGAAACCCTCATTCAGCCTTAAAGGTGCCATAGATAAAAACTTTATGTAGAGTAATCATTTAAAAACATAATACATCCACAGCGCTTTTAGAAATGTGTGGAATAAAAGTATTGCTTTCCCCCCACGAAATGATTGATTAATGAATTTATCATTTAAAAAACATTTGCGGGTCCAAATGCCTGCATGTATGACCTTCTTCTCATTTCTCATGTGGAATGCACCTGATTGGAGAACATGCTGGTGCTTTAGTGCAACATCTACTGCCTGAATTTGATCTATAGCACCTTTAAGAAACCCTCAAATAACAACCAAAAGACTTGCACAGACTCAACCACAGCATCAAGTTCTTGCTATTTTTCTCCTTACATTTTCAATTAGAAGTTGATTTTGTACATGACACGGCTCCGTTTGAAGTCATGGATGAGGACTACATTGATTTTCAAGCTAAATGATCAGGATAATAAACAGTTTAAACTATGTTAAAACGGAACCACTCGATAATGTTGTGGAAGTTAATTTGAGTGTCACTGCAGTAGAGACAGCACTACTGTTAAGTTTTGGCCCGTTAACAAGCTTAAAGAAGCATTTTGTTCCAGCATAATCACATCTCCTGGGCTACAATTTTTATATCAATGCGTAAAATTATGCAAATCTGAAAATGTAAAACAATATTGCCAAAAATAGGCTAAAATGTCTATTGTTATTTTGGTAAAAACAAACAAACGTATATAAAATACACAAGTGTAAAATTATAACAGGAAAATGTGTGATACTACATGGCTAATATGATGGTAAATCATCTAAAATAGTTCAGTCAGATGGGGGGAAAGTAGGACACCCCTTTTAAAATGTCTTCCAAAAAAAGACCCAGACAGACTCTCCGAAAGCCCAGTCCCTGTAGACGCCACGCACCAGCCAGGAGTAGAGAAGAGCTGTGGGTCCTCTGGCCCTCCACCAGACTGTCTCACCAGACCGTCACCACACTGTCTCACCAATCTGTCGGGTCCTTCGACTCCTTCCACTCCCCTCCCCGCGAATGCTCTGCTACGTGTTCAATGTCCATCTCAGAGAGCTTCCCCCGGGAAAACTTCAAGAACATGAAGATAGACAGGCAGAGCAGGACTACGCCGATGGCACTGCCAACGACTATCGCCAGGATGCTGATGTCCGAGAGTGAAACTACACGTAAAAGACAAATACACAGCGGTTAGTTAAGAAGAAGAATCATATAACTCCCGTTGTACATTTTCAGAGGAACAATCTTTTCAAACTTTATTATCTAAAGATGGTAAGTTAAGAGTGTTGTGTTCATTCATAGTTAAAACATTTTTTACAATGTATGTAAGACATGAAGCAGAACAGACAACAGACTTACAAGTGTAAGCAAATTAATTTCTCACAGAGTATAATGATGACCAATTTACAGATGTGTATAAGTTACAATGATGTGTTGAAAAGGGGGAATTTGTAGCAAACCTAATTGCTGAGTGATACAAAACATTAAGGTGATCAAGGACACTCTTGCATGCATGTAAATGACATCGCCATAGTCAAACAATGGGAGAATGGACATTTGGACTAGGAAGCTTTTAGCAGAGTGAGTAAAGCAGGAGTGATTCCTGTACAAGAAGCAAAGTCTTGCTTTTACTTTTGATTGAAGATGTAACACATGCTGAGAAAAAAGAAAGTGTACTGTATCTAACCAGATACCGAGGTATTTATATGAGGTGTCTGTATCCAGAACTGAGTTGTTGTGATGCTTCCAGGAGGGATAACAGATCTTTTTCCAAACCACATAACTTTAGTTTTAGATGTGTTCAAAACGAGGTTAAGACTAGAGAAGGCAGCCTGTATACTATTGAAGCTGAGAGCACAGAACAGCATCAGGAGAAGGTCCAATTGAGTATAGTATAACGGTGTCATCTGCATACAAATTAATCTTTGAATGTTCTGTGGTGTTCTGATTTAACACTGGGTTCTACAAGACAAATAGTAGGAAAACTAGGCTAAGGAATGGTGGTTAACACCAATGTCACCAAGTCTGTCTCTGAGAATTGAGTGGTCAGCTGTATCAAATGCGTTTGCAAGATTAATAAAGACTGCTGCACAATGTTGTTTGGAATCAAGAGTGGTAATAATGTCATTGAGGACTTAGGAGTTGCAGTGACACAGCCATGCCCAGAACGAAAGCCAGATTGGATACTGGATATAATACTGTGAGTGTTGCGATAGTGTGAATTGCCTATTTATAATTTCCCCCCCAAATCTTGGATATACAGGGCAAGGTAGAAATAGACCTATCACAATAAGGATCAGTACGATCACCCCCTTTAAACAAAGGTAAAACAATAGCAGCTTTCCAAGAGCAAGGGATTTCAGCTGTTTGAATGGAGAGATTAAATAGATAAGAAATTGGGACTGCAATTATGGGAGCAGCAGCCTTATCAAGGTCATCAGACCCAGGTGTTTTTTTAGGGTCTAGCTCACATGCGTCAAACTCAAATCCGGCCTGTCTGGCATTTTCATCCGGCCCCTAGACTGAATTTGCTTATCAATTCATTTTGACCCGCTGCCTCATCTAGGCTGCCTCACCTAGGCACAATTCAACTGGCCTGTGATAGAAATCAAGTGCACCTTGCGTAAATGTCCCGACTTTTCAAGCAAACACAGAGAGCATTATCTACATCATGTTTTTATTGAATAAAATGCATCAATCTGCTTTCATGGACCATTAGAGGAGGACCCAATATTTAGTCTCCAGTTGTACCTTTCTATTTACTTTGGCTTTTAAAAGCTTGTCAGTAATCTGTTTTCACTCGACTCAAGCAGTGGTATTATTTGGTTGTATCCAATCTTACTTTATCAAGTGGATTATTGCTAATTCATCATGCCTATTCTGAAATCAAATCCATGGAAATTATTGTTTTTTTGTGCAAGATAAGTGAAAGCTACAGTAAAAAGAGATGCTGAGGTGAGATGTTTTCTTGTGTTGCTTGTGTGTGTGTGTGCGTGCACGTGCGTTCCACTTATTTCTCCAAGTCCAAGACCAGATTAACCTAGCTAATCTTACAAACTAGTGTGGTGGGTGAATAACAAATTGTAAAGAATTAACAAAAACTTAAAGGGGAACTATCTTATAAATGGCCTTTTTGAGTGTTTAGCATTGTTTCCTAGCTATGTGAACTTATATTCAAGTTCAAGTTCTTTAATAGTTGTCATACAGAAGTACAGAATACTTTCATACAAAATGCTTCTTACTGTTACGCTCCAGAGACTGTGCTAGACAAGATAGTATCAAATAACATAATAACATAATAACATAATATAGCATGAATTTAGAAGAAGAAAATGAGGTCACAGTGTTCGGTATAGACATATGTACAATGTTCTGAGTTACCATATAATATACAATACACAATACTATGCAGTGTACTAATGTACAGTACTATCTAGTGCAAAGCAGAAATGGGATGAGGTACAATTTTAGGTACAATTTACAGTAAGGTGTACGAGTTGTAGTGCAATCCTTCATCCATAAATATAAAGTGTGGGGAGTGGGTGCTACAGTGTGTTTGTTTAAAGTGGGTGTGTGCTATAAGTGTGTGGAGTGGGTGCTACAGTGTGTTTGTTTAAAGTGAGTGTGTGCGTGTGGATGTGTGTGCTATGTGCGTTTGGTGGTTGTTGTTGTGTAGTGTTCATTCATTGTTCGTTTAGCAGCCTGATGGCCTGGGGATAGAAGCTTCTTCTGAGTCTTTCTGTGCTCGCCTTGAGACTCCTGTATCGCTTGCCTGACCGCAGCAGTTCAAAGAGGCAGTTGTTCGGGTGACTGGAGTCTTTAATGATTCTCTTAGCCTTGCCCTTGCAACTCTTGTAGTAAATGTTCTGGAGGGTGGGGAGCCCCCCTCCAATTGTGCGTTCGGCTGAACGTGTCACTCTTTGTAGTCTGCTTTGGTCTTGTGCAGTGCTATTCCCAAACCAGGAGGTGATGTTGCCGGTCAAGATGCTCTCTATTGTACATGAGTAGAAGTTCTTAAGGATCTTCTGGCTGACTTGGAACTTCCTTAGGCGCCTGAGGAAGTAGAGGCGTTGTCGTGCCTTCTTCACAACACTGTTAATGTGTGTGGTCCATGTCAAGTCCTCGGATATGTAGGCTCCGAGGTACTTAAAGCTGTTGACTCTCTCAACCGGTGCCCCGTCGATGCTGAGGGGGCTGTAGTCCTTGACCCCCGACCTCCTGAAGTCCACAATCATCTCCTTTGTTTTGCTGACGTTCAGGGAGAGGCTGTTTTCCTGGCACCATCCCGCCAGGACCTTGACCTCTTCCAGGTAGGCCCTCTCGTCGTTGGCAGAGATCAGGCCCACCACCACTGTGTCGTCAGCAAATTTGACGATTGTATTGCTACTCCGCTGAGCCACACAGTCGTGTGTGTACAGGGAGTAGAGGAGGGGACTCAGAACACAGCCCTGGGGGGCCCCTATGTTGAGGGTGATGGATGAGGAGGTGCAGTTGCCTGCTCTCACCACCTGGGGTCTGCCAGTCAGGAAGTCCAAGACCCACTGGCAGAGGTCATAGCCCAAGCCCAGGTCCCTGAGCTTGGCTATGAGTATGGAGGGGACTATGGTATTGAATGCCGAGCTGTAGTCGATGAATAGCATTCTCACATAGTTCCCCTGCCTCTTGTCCAGGTGTGATGCTGCTGTGTGCAGCACATGGGATATGGCGTCCTCCGTGGACCTGTTGGGGCGGTATGCAAATTGCAGGGGGTCCATGTTGATGGGGAGGGAGGAGCAGATGTAGCCCTTTACTAGCTTCTCGAAGCACTTCATGGCTATGGAGGTGAGAGCTACAGGGCGGTAGTCGTTGAGGCAAGCAGGCTTGGATTTTTTGGGTACAGGGATAATAGTGGACTTCTTCAGGCAGGTGGGGATGACAGCCTGTTCTAAGGACAGGTTAAATATGTCAGTGAATACTGGGGCCAGTTGGTCGGCACAGACTTTTAGGACGCGGCCGGGGATGCCGTCTGGACCTGCTGCCTTCCTGATATTCACTTTTTTAAAGGTCCGCCTCACCTCATGCTCTGTTACCCTGAACACTGCGCCTCCATCAGCAGCCGACCCCCCCCCCCCCCCATTGCCGAGGCTTGTGAGCTGGTGTTGTTATTACCAGCATCAAACCTCGCATAGAAGGTATTGAGGTCATTTGCTAAGGAGATGTCACTGTTCAGTTTGAGGGAGGCGCCTTTGTAGTCTGTCATCGTTTTGAGCCCCTGCCACATAGCTCTAGAGTCAGCTTGTTCAAACTGGAGTTCAATTTTATCCCTGTAGCGTCGTTTGGCCTCTGACACTGTCCTCCTTACGTTGTATCGCGCCACCTTGTGGTCATTCATGTTGCCTGCCTCTAGGCCGTCGTTGTATGCTTTGGTTATTAATATGATCTATGTCTCTAATTCTCATATTGGCGCATTCTTCCAATTCTCCTCTCACAATATTCACCCTCACTGAACTGAGTCATCTGAAAATGTGATGATTTGTGATGTCAGAAAGACACCGCTGCATGTTAATGGCGAGGTACAAGATGAGCTGCACACAGTGGTTGGAGCCCAGGCTCAAAACGGCTCGAATAATTGAGGTAGAAAAATGCTGTTTTTGAGGACTTGATTAGAAATACAAAACAATGAATAAAAAAATAAAAAATATTACAGAGGTGTTCCATAGACTCACAGGAATTGTGTAAAAGTGCCCAAATAGTGAAAGAAATAGTAAAATAGTTCCCCTTTAAGATATTATTATCTTTAATTAATTTCACATACCTACTCTCTGTGGAAATAATAGTTAGTAAACTAATAATAGTTTTGTGTGACACCAGTGAAAGTAAGGTGTTGTTCTTCGTTCTCTAATAGTCCAGGACCAGTTTAGCCTACAATTATTAATCTTACAAACTGTTGTGGGTGAATAATTAATTAAATCCTTATATGTAATTTCAGCCTATAAAAAATAAATAAGCCAATTATCCATAAATGATGCCTCCTCCTTACCCACCTTTTAAACAGCCCTCATTGTATTCATTGAGGCACCAGAGAATGAAGAGAAGTGCATTTACAACATATTGAGCTGGTGCACAAATAAACAAACGTATTACCCCCCCCCCCCCCCCCCCCCCACCACCTCCAATGTTGTTGTGTATTTGACAAATAAATTACTTGAACAAAAATGACCAATTAAGCAAGTGCACCTTTTTTCGGTATTATTATGTCATCTGTGTTTTTCATTTCGACCCCCTTGGTAATTGTGTTTGACACCCCTGGTCTAGCTTGAGTAGCTCTTCCAGCACCTCATCCTCAGTGATAGCGCGAAAACTGAAATAATGTACAGAAGATGAGGCGATACTGTGTAAAGACACAGCGTCAGACAGGCTAACAGAATTGGGCTCAGGGGGATTGAATCAAATATGAACCCGGATTAAATTAAGTGGCGATTGAAGACCTCTGCCATGAGCACCTTATCTGAAACAATTATGACGATAGAAAAATATTTTAACTCGTCATCTTTCCTTTGCTGAATTGAGATATAAAAAAAAATCTAACCTTTAGTGACGACCTTGAGAACGACCTCTCCACTTCTGCTGTGCACGTCTGGCAGATTGCGCACCTGGCAGATGTAGGTGCCGTTAAAGGTGGCGCGCACCTCATGCAGGGTGATGGAGGCATCGTTCCTCAGAATGTCCCCCGACCACATGGCATGGCCCTTAAAACGTCCAGATGTTGGAGGGTACGGTTCCTCCTGGTAATAGAACACCTGACACACACAGACAATATTCAGGCATAGTACAGTGGGATGAAGGGCAGAATAGAGCCTTCTTTTATACATTATGCTTGGATAACTTGACGGAATGAATTAAAGCTGCACTGTGGAAGACTGGCACCCTGTGGTGGTGAGAAGTAACTGCACCTTGTTTAAACTAGGGATGGGGGTGTGAGTAATCGATTACTTGAGTACTCGCCGTTTGAAATGAACTCGAGTGATTTTTTAAGGAACTCTGTATTTATATATTTTATTTTAAAAAATTTGGTTATCAAGTACGTCCACTAAAAGTTTTTGCCTCTGAAACAGATATTTCCCTCTGAAATCCCGCAAGGCGTGAATTGTTGCAGGAAGACTGACAGTGGAAGCCTGAGAGAGTTGGAGAGGAGTAAACATTACTGCGAAAGGTTTGTTTTGCATTCGAACACAGCTAGCTAAAACAGATAAAAAAAAATTAAAAGCGGTTCATGTTTGTGCATTTCCAAATTGCCCCAACAAGTTGTCGCCCACTTTGCGTAGCGTTCATAGCAGTGTTTCCGTTAGCCGGTAATTACCGGTATTTGACCGGCAAAATCTGTTGAAGTCCGACATATTTAATCTCTCAGGTCTTAATGTCCGGTGAAAATAATTCCCTGAGTCTAAGCACAATTTGATTATTTGAATTGTATTCAAATAGGCTAAAATTAAATAGCCTATGCGATGAACGAAACGATCATTACATTTGTTTCCTCGTTGCTTCTAATAATGACCACGACGTTGTCAGCGAGAGCTTAGTGCTGGGTGTGCGAACTTTTGTGAAGCTGCAGAGCCAGAGCAACAGCAGCACAATGCAGTATTCCAGCAGTACTCCAATTCAGCCATTTTCAGCCAATGTTGGGTGGGGGGCGCTGCTGTGCGGTTCCCAGAAAAGAGCCAATAACAGCTAAATCAGCTGCTCTGCAGCGCCATACTCTTTGCAAATAAGTCGTTGCGAGGTGGAGAGAGTCGTCACGCAAACCACGATAATGTTGCAGTCTCTCTGCTTTCTCAGTTCTTCGCTTGATATAATTAATACAAATGTCCAATATAACGGAATTCGTTAGCTCATAAAAATGTGATTATAACAGACTGCTGTTTAGTGTCGGACCGACTGCCCACATACGCGGTCTATTTTATTTCAAGTCAGCAGCAGCACGGAGTATCGAGGGACTTATTTTATTTGGAATATATTAATGACTGTATACGCAAAAGTAGCCTAGTTTTAAGTAATAATATTATAAATCTACATGCCTTGAGGATGACATTCTTTATATAGCCTGCCTATCAATTGTTTTAAAGCTCAATAAACTATGACCGGAATTAATCTCATTTGTCCGGTAGATTGAAATCTTGCAGGTCACGGAGACCGGCAACAATTTTTTCTAACGGAAACCCTGGTTCATAGACTAGTTTCAAGTTCAAGTTTCAAGTTTCTTTATTAGTTGTCATACAGAAATACAGAATACTTTAGCATGAAATGCTTATTTCTGTTTTGCTCCTGAAAGGTCTGCTAGATAAAATAACAAGATAGTGTAACATTAGGCCTGCCGCGATAAGCAATAAATCGATTAATTGCCGCGATAATTAAAATTAATGCAATGATTTTGACGGGCGCGATTAATTGCTATTTGCGCGTTTGTTTTAATGAGGCGGAACCAGTGCCCATTGTCAGTCACTGTCCGTGTTGGGAGGCGGGCCGCTGGCTTTACTACAGAGCAGAGAGCACAGCACAGGAGCTCCGTGGGGCAACACCACATAGCTTAACTACATTTCTCAATAGTGTTGCTCCTTTTAACCAAGTAGCGTTATTTGTAGTGTAACGTTAGCGTTTTAACGTTAGTAGCTAACGTTAAAACTAACTTAAAGTTAGTTGTTCACCAACAATCTCAACATTTGTTTTATCATTAGCTCATGTCGATCTACTAGTAGCATCAGCAAGCTAACGTTAGCTGGCCCCAGTCCACTAGCAGCATGTCGATCTACCAGCAGCATCAGCAAGCTAACGTTAGCTGGCCCCAGTCCACTAGCAGCATCAGCAAGCTAACGTTAGCTGGCCCCAGCCCATTAGCAGCATGTCGAAGTAGTAGTAGCATCAGCAAGCTAACGTTAGCTGGCCCCAGTCCACCAGCAGCATCAGCAAGCTAGGATAATAACAACAATACTTCCGGTCCGGTCGGTGGGCTTCAAAATAAAAGTCTAAAACACCGGAAAAGACGGAGCGGTGGGCTTCAAAATAAAAGTTTTGGGAAATAAATTTCTCAAAAAAAAATTCTCTAACCCGTCGCAATAATATCGCTTATCGCGATATTTTCGGGGGCAATTAATCGCCCAGCAAAATTTGTTATCGTGGCAGGCCTATGTAACATAGTATAATATAAGTATAAAATAGAAAGTCAAGTACGTAACAAGTGTAAACAAAACAAAAAAATTCAATATACATATATACAGTATATGTACAGTCTATACTTCTGTACAGTCTATATAGTCAGCTACTATACAGTACAGTGTAGAATGGTGAGGGATAGCTTAGCTTGTGGTGCCACCTTGTGGTGGTGAGGTGCAATGAGGTGCATGGGATTGATGCCAATAAATATAAAGTGTGTGTTAGTGTCTAAAGTGGGTGCTACACATAGGCGGCGGGTATATAAGGCTAGGCGAGGCTATGCCTTACCCAAATCGTTATGCTGGGAATCTTGAAATGTATATAATATATGCGCAGGCTGCTGGCTATTGTGTGTGTCTTGTGCTGCAGCCGGCTGGCCGAGGTGTCAACGACGAAGGTGTCAATCGGTGGCAGCGTTTAACATTCCAGGTACAGGCAGTAACCAATCACACATAGGCTCAGGTTAAATAATGTAGCCAATCACATCATTCACATGATCATCTTGATCCCGCAGGCCGAGTAAAGCAAACATCTGCGTTCCGAATTTCAGCCCGCCGATCGCTTTGTAGCGAACACCAGCGCACTATTTTGAGTCAAATTTCAAAAAGCTAAATGGATATACGGTATTTTTCCAAGGCATAAACAAAGTAATTTAGAAGCTGCATCGAGCTGGCCCTGGGCATAACTACCGATCACCTGAGGCTGTTTTATCTTGGCAAACAAGGGCTTGCTCTAAGAGGACATGATGAGAGTCCAAGTTCATCAAATCGTGGAAACTTTTTAGAGCTACTGTATGTACATTGTTTTCAAAGCATGATGAGATCTAAATTACAAAAAACTTTCCCTTCATTGCAACTTGTGATTCAAGTTGTGAACGGTCTTTCTCACCAAGACGAAACGTCGCATTTATCTGCATTAAGGTAAGACAATGGTTAATATATTATTGGATGCCTTCATTTGAACACTTAATTTGCACTATATGAAATGAGTGGGGCTCGCTGTCGGGCCCGACATTAAATACAGCAGTGTGTTATAATCACATTTTTATGATTTATATTTTTTACACTACACACATATCATAATAGAACACACATCGAATGCCTTTGTTAATCATAAGTAGTAACTTTATAATAATAATAAGAAGAAAGGGTCGGGGGGGGGGTAACCGCCGGGCGCTACCACCGCTGCCCGCGACACCGAGTGAACGGCGCATGACCAGAGAGGAGACTTCGAATCAGTGTTTCACTTTAAATAACGAATGCGTGCTTGCCGAATCCCAAACAATATTCATGCTGCAAAGTCATCCTCTAAAGATAGACATTTAGACTAGAGGCAGGCTATATGCTATAAAGAGTAGACTACAAAGGAAATATTTCGCAAATTTGTGCGGTAAGGAAAAAATCAATACCGCGGCAGCCCTAGTTGTGGGTGTATTTGATGGTCTGTTCATTGTTCAATAGCTATTGACTATTGATACAGACATGGTGAAGTTGTGACTCGCTAACTGTTAACGTTAGTTGTGCAAATGTTACATGGACCCAAACTAAATTTGGGACAGTCGAGGTAATGTAATTATAACTAGGGATGTCCCAATCCGATCACGTGATCGGGGCCGATCACGTGATTTTCCGAAGATCGGGATCGGCAAAAAAATAAATAAAAAATCTGGATTTTTTTTTTTTTTCAACAAACATGACCATGTTCACGTCTTAAACTCATACTGAGGCCTTAGTTTTGGTTTTAAATTGCATATCATCATTCATTCATTCAGTCACACAAAGCAGAAGAATTTTGCCAAAACAAACCAATAGTATCCAGCTGCAGAACGGCAGACCAGCCACACTCTCAGACCCAAATAAAATTTTATTTTATTTATTATTATTTTTTTTTTATCCCAATTTCTCACATTACATTCACCATGAATGTTGATGTTATCCAGGTGAAAAGTTAACTTCATTCAACGAAGCATTGCAATCCTTAACATAAATCATTTGATGTATAATTAAATCAAAGGAAATGCGTTTGAGTCTGAAAGTGTGGCTGATCTGCCGTTCTGCAGCTGGATACTTATTGGTTTGTTTTGGCAAAATTCTTCTGCTCTGTGTGACAATAAATAAATGAATGATGATATCGCTGCTGTCGGGACAAAACCTCATAACTCCATTTTACAATAACAATATTTTTTTTATTATATAAATCAACTCCGTAGATCATCCTCCATATGTGTGTGTGGGTTTTACAAAGTTTAAACAATGGGAAAGCATTAAACCGATCATCTGTCTAAACCTCCTAACTCTATTCACCCTCAAATCTGTGTTAGTTTTTTTCATCTGCTGAAAAGTTGGGTTTTTGGAGTTATGAGGTTTTGTCCCGACAGCAGCGATATGCAATTTAAAACCAAAACTAAGGCCTCAGTATGAGTTTAAGACGTGAACATGGTCATGTTTGTTGAATAAAAAAATTAAAATTATTTTTATTTTTTTTTGATCGGATCGGGAAAGATCGGTATCGGTAGATACTCAAAATCACATGATCGGGATCGGATCGGGATCGGATCGGGAGCAAAAAAACATGATCGGGACATCCCTAATTATAACAAATGGTAACTGATGGTTTTGACTGACAATTTCACAACATAATCGCTGTGCATTGTTATTGCTGCCATGCTCTTCATGCTTTCTAAAAATGTATTTGCATTACTCACTACTCGAGTAATTAATGCAAGTACTTGTTACTTATTATGCCCATGATCCCTAATTTAAACATGGATGATTCGTTCACATTTTCTGCTCTAGAAATGAGACTGTAGCCGTTTACAGATTTCTCAGCACTGGTCCTGCCAGACCAGAAGACCTCATACGGGGGATTTCACTGTGTTTCATGCAGTGCTGTTGGGGAGGGTTTTCTCTTCTTGTTCAGCCCAACTCCTGTGATTTAAACTGCTAAAGAAACAGTATCACTTTCATGAAAACGTTCCACAGTGCAGGTTTAAGTCGAGACAATTTTCATAACAAATCAACCAGTTGTCACACACAGACTCCTCGGATCCCGGTCGCAGGGGACGGAAGTTCCAGGACACGCTCACGGTATGGGTGAACACGGGGTGTTTGGAGCTGAAGGTGCACTTCAGTTTCACGGTCGTCCCGTTGGTTGCCACCACCTCGGCGGCCGTGTAAACCTCCAGCCCACGGACTGGCAGTACACCTACAAATGGATGAATTCATCTTTATTTCAAACATGTGAAAATTGTAAATACATAAAGAAAATAATATTTTTTATTATACAAAAAACAACAACAACCCAAGCTTTTAGAAAGTTGCGGAATAAAGGTATTGCCCCCCCCCCCCCCCCCAAAAATAGGAATATTGGCCGGTCCAAAATTAATGTTGTTGTTTACATATTGCTCCATGTATCCCCTCCCTACATCCCATTTCAGCCACGTGGAATGCACCTGATTGGATAAATTACGTGTTGGTGCTCTAGTTTAGGTCTAGTTATCTATAGCTCCTTTAACATGTCCGAAAAGGAGTAAACTTATTTAATCCTACCCCTTCTCTACTAGTGATTAATAATCATCAATTGACTTTCATAATTATATACTAATATTTACACATACATTGACTATATACTTTAATATTTATGAAAATATATTTATCTTGTGAGCCTGTCTTGATCTATGGCACAGGCCAGCAATAGAGGACACTCATGATGAGTCTGTCTCTCTCAATCAAATTAAAAGGTGCTATAGATAACATTCAGCCACTAGTCATCGCACTAGAGCACCAGCATGTCATTATCCAATTAGGTTTATTCCACATGGGAAAATGGAAAGCAGGGTGGGGATACATGCACACAACATGTAAACAACAAAATTTCTTTTGGACTTTTAAATGATAAATTCATTAATCAATGATTTTTTTGGGGAGACAAGCAATACTTTTATTTTATTTTCTAAAAGCTCTGTGGATGTATTTATTTTTAATTATTACTCTACATAATTTTCTTTTATCTATAGCACCTTTAATTGAATCAAAATATGCAGAAATTGGAACAAGAAGTCAGATCCCAGGCACTCAGCTGGTCCAAACATGTTGACTTTTTATTTATTTTTAAATAATGGAGCCCTGTGATGTGGAATAATTTTACCAGATTATTCATGGTGGTGTGACAGTCTGGAGTCTTTGATTTACTGACAGAATGACATGTTGCAACATGGAGAGACATAGGTTACAGCAGTGGCCTAGATCTCAAAAGAATGGTGAGCTAACAAAGTATTTAAACAGGAGAGTAGACTAAACTAAGTGGAATATGAGAAGGCTATGTGTGTGTGTGTGTGTGTGTGTGTGTGTGTGTGTGTGTGTGTGTGTGTGTGTGTGTGTGTGTGTGTGTGTACAAGTTGAAGGCTATGTGTAGAGATAGAGAGAGTGAGAGTGAGAATGAGAATGAGGGGGGTGGTGTGTAGATAGATGTCTGTGAGTGAAGGCCATGTATGCGATTGTGTGCGTGTGTGTATGATAGTAAGAGAGAAACAAAAGATCTGGCGCAACTTCGTCCTTCAACCAAGGTGTATGAACTGGAAAAAACTAGCAAGGGAGAAGAATTCTGCAAGTCTTTGGAGGCCGATGGATGTTTGTCAAATGTAAAAAAGAATGCTCTTTATTCATACAATTAAAACCAACGCATTTCGGCAACATGCCTTCATAATCTCGTAAGAGAGACAGAGAGAGGGAAAGGTAGTGTGTTTCTGCATGTCTGTGTGTTAGAAAGAGAGGGAGAAGTGTGTTGGTAAATGTCCCTGTCGTGCAACAATGAAGACCTTTTTAATTATTCCTCCTTCCTGTAATATTTGTTTGAGTGTCTGGGATCCAGATTTCCCAAAGAGTCTGATGACTGTTTTACTGGTTGTAAAACATTACACTCACTCAAGCACCTAGTTGAACCTTCTGCTCCATACAGAATGAAAGTTTACTTGCCAATGATAATAATATTAAATAAAAATTCTTCCTTAAAAAGGAGAGGTTGGAATTTTGGACCCCTAGCCCTATTTCGTACCTATCGATGATCAGTAGAGTTCGTTCTCAACAGAACCCACACAGTCAAAGCTAATGGGGCCCATAATTCTGAACTTACCCTTTAATAGTTTTGACTAGTATAATATATTTCTCATGCCAAAAACGTTTCAAAAACTATTTTGAAGAGAGTCTGAGAAGTGGAAAAGATTGTATATTTTTCATAACTGTTTGAGCAGGAAAGCAACCTGGAAATGTACTGTTTTGTCATTGGTTAAAAAGAAAGGGCTTTTATTTACAAACGTTACAAACTATTTTCGATACCATATACCGATACCTGGAATTTGATACAGGTACAAAACAATACTTTTTTCTCATTTCTTACTATATGCCGAGTTATGTGCTGTGTGAGCTAATCAGAGGATTTTGGATTGTAGATGAGCAGAACAAATGTTATATCTTGGAACAAACATGCTTATTGGCTCACTGACACAGATGAGATTAACTACCTAGGTATCGGAATTTAGTAACCAAATTTCGATACCACAGAATTTTTCGATAGTATTGAAGCAATTCGATCAATATCATAAAAGTATTGAATTTCAATACCCAGCCCATAAAGATCGAATAATGCTAAGAATTACATGTATAGTAAATGTGTTTGTAAACTAATTGCAGGCTCTGCAAATGTAAACAAATCACCCTCTGCTGAAACGGCGTAGTGCACCTTTAAAACACATTGTGCGCCAAGAACGGCGTAAATCGTTATTGCCCGCCATGCGTTGAACGCCAACAACGGCGTATCACGTGTTTGGGATCAATATTTCATTTTTTCGCCATGGCATTCATAATTCATCCAGCCTTCCTCCGGATCGCAGCCGGACCCTGTTCTGATATTGCAACACTTCAATACCGCCGCCTGGTGGATGGTCGGGCGAGTTACACTCCGGACGCCAAACCGGACGTGGCGATCGGTGCATCGAGGAAATTCCTCCGCCAGAGATATATTGTGGCGTGAATAAACACTCGAGTGCATTTGGATCGCTTTCGAAACACAATAAATCGATATGATTTCGGCGTTTATTGCGTCATACAAACCGGAAATGGATCGAGCAGATCGACGTCAAATAATTGGGATATTTTTCCTCTAGTCCAGGGAGCGAAATTAACTTTTTGACTCACCGGCCAGTGGCGGGTAGATGGGAAGAATCTACCCGCCAAGCATATTTCTTACCTGCCAAATTTTTTTTGATTAAAAAAAATATATATATTTTATATAAAAAATTTTTTTTTAAATAAAATATATATTATATAATCATACTTGTAGTTGTATTATCTGCGAGACATCGCCACCACGCAATAAGTCAAAATGCTCGCTATCTGCAAACAGCTCCACTGTCTGTGTGTATACTTGAGTAGCCTCCAGCTCCAGCAAGGATTCTCCGGCCCTGCAGCTAGACCCTATATTCAGCTAGACCAGGGGTGGGCAATTATTTTTCCCGGGGGGCCGAATGAGCAACTGAAAATATGTTGGGGGGCCGGGCCAAAATTCCAAACTCAATTATGCATAATATACATTTTATTTCTATATAAAAAGCAGTAAATGGCATTGTTTTGACCCCTGGTAAGAGTGTATGTTATTATTTGGCAATTAAAAGATGAGGTTAGCTTTCAAAAATATCATTTATTCAAATAGAATTTATTTCCAAAATGATAAACAAAATGTGAAACATTAATAACAAAGGGCATTTTGAGTTTCATATACTATTGAAACAAGGATTTTCTTAGCTTTCTAAAGACATCACATCATCTTATAGCAAAAATAAACAAGACATGTCACTGAACTGTGTAAAGAAAAGTGTCCCCGTTTTGTAGCCTTTTTTACTTTACATGCCTATATTAAACATTTAAGAAAAAAAAATATCAAGTGTCCCATTTCACTTGTTATATTTCCACATTTTAGTGTTCTTCAGTTCTTTTTTGTTTCATTCAGTGTGATAAATCCAGTCTCTGTTGAGCTTTAACAAGTCCATCAAAGTCAGGTTGCAAGTCTGAGGTGGAGATGCGAAGCACAGCTGCCAGATGTTCATCAGTGAGAGAGGATCTGTACCTGGATTTGGTAAACGTCATGACTGAGAATGTCTGTTCACATATGTAGGTGGATCCAAAGAGAACCAACATCTTCTGAGCATGTCTCCTAAGCGTATATTGTGCGTGTGAACGTTGACATGAAAAAAAAATATTAAAAACAAAATATTTTTATTATTATTTTTTTTTTTATTATCATGTAATCTTTCGCGGGCCGGTCAGAATCATCCCGCGGGCCGGATGCGGCCTGCGGGCCGTACAATGCCCAGGTCTGAGCTAGACCCTACATTCAGCATGCAAGGATTCTCCGGCGATGCAGCTGGACCCTATTGGTATAACGTTACGGTTCTTTTGTCAAATCACATTCAACATGCCCTCAGCTAGAATACGCATTCAATCAATGTTATAAGACATTGATATCAGGAGCTATCTGTAGCTACTGCTAGCCCGGTAGATAACGTTATGACAATTTAGTTTACTGGGACAGATAGATCTAATGTGAGCTAGCTAACGTGAGCTAGCTAACGAGGGAACGGAGGTATTATGCACTCGAGTCGACTATTGCTGGAGCATTTGTTGATATCAGCAGCTATCAGTAGCTAGCCAGCTAGATACCGTTAGACAATGCCTCGTCATGTATTAAATTAAAAGTGAATAGTTGACTGGGTCATTGTTTAAACAGTAACGGTAGCTCATGGAGGTCAGATCTAGACTAGAGCAGACTGCCCGCATATCGCAATGGTGGCGTTTCAGGAAGTAAACAAGCCAAATGAGAGCTTCCGATTGGTCATTTGCTTTCTTTCTCATGAAACCAGTCACGTCACTCAAAATAAGAGTATCGTTATGAACTACACGTCTACACGCCACACGGCGGGCAGCCCTCTAAGTGTCAAGCGCCAAAGGTAAAAACTGAGCGCCCCTGGCGGGCGGCAGGCTTTAGTTTCGGTCCCTGCTCTAGTCTCATCGGCGAATGGTAAGAGGAAACTAACGTTACTTTCAGCTTGATTGTCCATTTCTTTGTTTGCAATCAGTCTGATCAATATATCAACCCATACTAAATAAAGCCTTTACTGACGATCAAGGAATTATAAATGACCGCCCCCCCTTTCCTTCACGCATGATGAAGCATAATGTATACCGATCATAAACATTTTAATTTTTTAATATAGCGTGTATAGTAAAGAAATTCCAATCAATAATCTATCATATGCTTCAGGGCCTATAACGAAAGGTTATCCTATAACCTAGTTATATGAATACTGGCTGAGCGTCTCGCTCTTTGCCATTATGAGATATCTGTTATCTCCTAGCACCTACTGTGCTCACGAACAAACAATTATAGTGCAACGTTTTTCTACTTTTCTACATTAATTGAACCAGTAGAGAGAGAGAGATGCCCCCCCCCCCCGAGCCCCGCTCCCCCCCACCCTTTCCTTACTCAGCTCAGATGTTTTCTCTGTCTTGAGCAGGGTTAGCTAGGAACAGCTTTCTCAAGCTTCGCACCTTGGGCATGGAATGGGCTACAGGACACCCCGGTCTCTCTTGGTGAATTTAAATCTGTATTACATAACTTCCTACAAGAAGAATGTTGCTGCTTTCTGTAGTCGGGTCCCAACTGCAAAATTACTGTATTACCCTGTATTATACACTTTTACTATCATGTAGACTATTCTGCTTTGTGTTTTTGTGTTTACATGTGATGTATTGTATATTGTATACATGCACATTTATTATGTTCTTGTGTGATGTATCGCACATTTTATTGCTGTGTAATATATTACAAATGTTATTGCTGTCATCTTGGCCAGGTCTCCCTTGCAAAGAAGATCTTGTATCTCAATGGGACTTCCTGGTTAAATAATAAAGAATAAAAAATAGATTTTTATTTTTAATTGCAGGCCTGGTGATTTTTAATTGCATCCTTTCAAAACGCAATTTCCAAAAAAAAAACGAGTAATCGTTCAGCCCTAGTATCTGCGTGTGCAAACGGGAATGGGACACAGACATTTGAACTATTAAGTGATTAATGCCTACTGTGGCAAAGTTGTAGCAAACAACTAGGCCTAATAAAAAAAGGCAGTGACATTAAACAAAAAGGAGACACTGGCATTACCACCAGGGCCATCAGTAGAGGGGACTGTAAGGTGCCTTTTCGGTATACTACCTTTGCTAAAACTGTGTTCTCTGTTAAAGGTGGTAACTACTGGAATAGCCTACCAGTTGTGATTAGAGAGTGCCCCACATACTCCATGTTCAAGACCCATCTTAAACTGCATCTTAAGGCAAACCAGAACTGTGATAATTTTTAATCTGATTTAGTTTATGTAACTTGTTTCTTGTTTTTATTGTTGTTTTTATCATTGTCACAATGCTTTTACCCTAAGCAGGCTATTTATTTATTGAAAGAGTTTTGCTGTCTCCTGGTGTAAATTAGCTCTTGCTACAACCCTGCATGTTTACATTTTGTATTTTGTACTTGATGTTCATTAACATGTGCTGTCCCTATCAAATAAACTATCAAATCAAACTACTGCTACAAAAGTAACAGTCACTTAACTTTAGCTTTTGCCCCTTTTATGCATACAATGCCTATGTTTTGGCTAGTGTTGCTCTTCTAGAAAAATAATCCTTTCAGGGTTGCCTATTGAAATACTGTACACCTCCTCCAGTACAGAAACATTGTTTATGAGTTTGCGTGTCAGGTAGACCATTGATTGACAGTCGATTCTGCCAATTACGTCACACCGCCTGCACCCACCTCTGCTGTTGATAACGCTAGCCAAGTTAGCGCACACACACATACACACACGCACAGTGGGCCAGTGACTTTGGTGTAGGGGTGTAACAATGCATCGATCCTAAGGGGAAAATTCAACTGCATCGATTTGAAAATGTTAGAATCGATTATCGCAATTTTAATGTGTACACAGTGTTATGTTGTTATCATGTCCGTTACAGCCAACACAACGACATATGTTACTGCATCAACGTTATGATTAAAGGATAACTCCACTTTTTTTTTAAATTAGCTTATTTAACATCTTCCCTGGAGTTAGACAAGAAGATGCATACCTTTTTTGTCTCTGTGCGTGCATTTTAGCTTTGGGAATAGACGCTCCGTTAGCATAGCTTAGCTTCATCACTGGAAGTGGGGGAGGACAGTAGCCTTACAGTGCCTTACAGTGTATTGCAAGGTCTGACATTGACCAAACTTGATATGCATGACCTTGGTGGGCTCTAGGTCAACTCCTGAAAAGGGGGTCAATGTCAGACCTTGCAATCAAAAGTTAGGGGCGCACTGAAATTATGGCAAGGGTTATTAGCCCCCTAACTTTTGATTGCAAAGTCTGACATTGACCCCCTTTTCAGGAGTTGACCTAGAGCCCACCAAGGTCATGCATATCAAGTTTGGTCAATGTCAGACCTTGCAATACACTGTAAGGCACTGTAAGGCTACTGTCCTCCCCCACTTCCAGTGATGAAGCTAAGCTATGCTAACGGAGCGTCTATTCCCAAAGCTAAAATGCACGCACAGAGACAAAAAAGGTATGCATCTTCTTGTCTAACTCCAGGGAAGATGTTAAATAAGCTAATTTAAAAAAAAAGTGGAGTTATCCTTTAACAAAGCAAGGCATTCGTTTTGTTGCATTAACGTTATATTACTATTGCTATCGATAAATCTAGGTGTTCTAAAATCTATTGCTATTGGTAAGACTAGAATAAGTTACTGTCTCTGGAAAGTCTCGCATATCGCAATGGCGGACTTTCAGGAAGTAAATAAGCAAATGAGAGCGTCCGATAGGTCGTTTCCTTTATTTCCCTTGAAACCTAACCTCGTTCCCAGCTTTATCTCGAGAGATAAAGCCTGGTAAAGCACTACGGCCGAAAGTGGGAATCAGGTAGAAAGTCCCGCCCCTGAAATCACGACACGGGGCTCATGAAAATGTATTCCCCCCAGAAACAACCTCGTTATCGCCTCCCTCGACAGGCTGACAGACCTGCTTGTTGTTTGTTTCGCTGGGGACTATAAACAGATCAGGGGGTGCCCGGAAACCGGAAAGCCTGTAGCCGGTATTTCTGTATTTCCGATTCACATTTTAGGAGGCATAGCTTTACCAGCCTACTTGAAACCAGTCACGTCACTCTACTGTGATTGGACCGTTGAGTGCAATGTGGGACTTGTAGTTTGTTAACGATTTATCAGTGGAGGAAAAAAAAAGCACGACTGAGGCTGTAATCTTCACTCGCACACCGTGCGAGTAATTGTTTTTTCCGGTTCGCACACACATATTTCTAGGGGCAAATTAGGGCTGGGCGATATATCGAGTATACTCGATGTATCGCGGCTTGTTCTACATGAGATGTAGTACATTACTATATCGTGAACATCGAGTATTATGTTGTCACGTCGCGGCTGATATGAGACTTTAGCTTTAGCGCTGTCCTCTCATTTCATTATAGACACAGAGCAGTGCGGATCTTAAATGACATGCAATTGTAATTTCATTAGACACAGACTAGCGCGGACCTTTAATGACATGCAATTTAATTGACGTGAGCAATGGGCTAACGTTAGCTGCTAACCAAGTTATCCACGATGACTATGCTAAGCTAACTAGCATTAGCTGCTAACTAGGGGTGGACGGTATGGTCTAAAATGTATATCACGGTATAATTTGAAGCATAGACGTAACGGTATATATCACGGTATCAGTGTTTCCGTTAGAATTTTTTTTTTGCCTGATAGGCAGGCTATATAAAGAATGACATCCTCAAGACATGTAGATTTATAATATTTTAACTTAAAACTAGGCTACTTTTGCGTACACAGTCATTATATTCCAAATAAAATAAGTCCAGAGTCGAGACTCCGTGCTGCTCCCAACGAATCCCAATAGTATGCAACTGCAGAGCCGCAGAGCAGGGGCGCTTTCAGGTCCGGTCACAGGCCCGCTCAACAGCGCCCCCCACCCAACGGCTGAATTGGAGTATTGCACTGTGCAGGCACAGCTGTCCAGCTCTGTGGCTCTGCAGCTGCATGCTTCTCCCAAAATCCAGCATCCAGCTCCCGCTGCCCAGCCGTCAGAACACTACACACATATCATAATGTTCACAGCAAACTGTAGTTGATCACCAGGTATGTTTTATTAACGTAGAATAATTCATATAAGAAAAACGATAGGGAAATCTCTTACCTTTCTCCACTGGTTAAAAATGCCAGGAACTGAAATTGAAACTTGCTGTGCGCTGCGGTGATATGTGTTTATTATGAAATGACAATTGCGTGTTGACACGCCCACTGCGCGAAGCCTCCTAAATAACTTTTTCCAGTTTGCACATATCTATTATCTATGACTAATTCTATCTATTTTTAGGGGCAAATGCGAATGAAATAGTCGCGCTGTGGTTACATGACGTCATTGCTATTTTAGAGCTGCTCTACCGGTTACAAGGTATAGTCAAAATCCATACCGTAGAGCAAATTCATACCGTTTATACCGTATACCGTTTATACCGTCCACCCCTACTGCTAACCCTGGAAACGCTCAAAGCGGACTCCACAACACTAAAAGAATATCGCGATATCATTTAGAGGCCATATCGCCCAGCCCTAGGGCAAATGCGAGCAATATGGTCGCACTGTAGAGCCCTGGCGCACCTGCCTAACCACCGCCGGTCTTCCGGCCGTGGGAGGCACTAACGTGATACCCGGCCTGGCGAGGGCGGGCTGGGGGAACTCACGCTGCGACTCCAAGGGCCTCGAGCTCCCCCGCTGACAACCTTTGTTGTTGACAGACACAATACCAGGCTCACCAAACACAGACGCAGAACGTGTGGCGTGGGAGCCGCTTGACAGCACAACATTCTCACGGACAGACCCAGGCCTAGCCAGCAACTGGGTGTCAGCCCCTGTCCCCATGAGAAGCGAAACGTGGGGCCGCTTGCGCTTCATTGAAGGCACGCGGCCCGCAGCCAAAGGAAACAAATCAGAGCCCTTATCCCGCTGGTGTTGGGGGGGGGAGTGACCGGAGAGCGAGCTAGACACAGCTAGACTGCGACGTTTTTTTAGGTCGTGCTCATCTAATGTAGCCGATCCCTCGGCCGCCAAGGCTGTCGGCCTTGTGATCACCTGTTTTCTTTGTGTCCAGGGTACCTCAGGCGGGGGAAACACGGCCGCTACCTGTGCGCAGGCCCTACCTGTGCGCGACCTAGCCCGACAGCTAGCCGCCGCGCGACGTCCCTCGATCCGCTGTCACGAGACGAGGAAACCCCAGGACAGGCCCGATGCGCTGTTAGGATGTGCCAAGAAGATTCCAGGGGCTGGTGAATCTCCGGCGAAAACCCAACATTGAGTAATTTCTCTCTGCATTTCATAACAACTAGTTCATAGAGTGTACTGCAGCGTCCATGTTGGAAACAAAAAAAGAGGAAGGTAGAGTGTGACCATGTCCGGCGTCTTATAGGAGGACGCTGGGGCGTGGCCTGGTCACGTGCATGGGTGCAAATTGTTTGTTCATGAGCACAGTAGGTGCTAGGAGATAAGAGTTATCTCATAATGGCAAGAGCGAGACGCAATGACAGTATGATAATATAACTATCCTTATGGCCCTTTTTTGGAGTATAAAAAGTGGTTGTAGTGTAGAATTATAAGTGTTTCCCCAGACTTCAGCACAGTAATTTAAATATGGTCAAACTAGTGAACAGTAGAGAATGTAGAGTGATTTTTTATCCAGAATGTGCTTTACTTTACTCATGACTGAAATGATTCTTGACAGTTTAGATTGGACATGTTTTATGTGAGGTTTCCAGCAGATTTTATGGTCTATTATTACACCTAGGAATTTATTTTCATAAACTCTTTCAATAATCACATCATTTATTTTAACTTGTACTTGAGTATTGTTACAAAGGGTCAGATTAAACCGAATATATATATTTATTACTTGAGATATATTGTATAATATTTGTATATCGTTTGATATCCCTTGTATATTCTTTGTATATATACACGGAATATCCCTTTACCTAGGTACAGGCCAGACCATAATATTCGTTCTCCTATTGGACAGCGACCCCTAGGCGCCAGCGACCATACCCCCAATGTCGAGTTCAAAGCCACCGCCAAGGCTTGTCTCAACATGTCCAGGTTTGCGCAGTAATACGAGACAGAACTGAGGTTGGCACTAGATTATTCACCTTACGTATAAATACGTCGCAGGTGGATACAGCAGCACTTAGTCCACAGTTCGTTCAGTTCATCATTCGTTCAAAGTAACGTATCGTCTTAACGTTAAAGCCTTCACCACGAGTCAACGACCAAGTGAAGTGAGCAACCTTGCGTCTAAATAGAGCACTTAGAACCGCGTGCGAATAGGATAGTAAAAGTGTCAGAGCTTAGTGAAATAACGTCAAGTTCGACCTAGTTAATGTGAAGTACCGTGCACAGGAGAATCTACACCGGCGAATGCAGAGCCTTTTCCGGCTGGATTATATTGCTGCTTTTGTCTGCCGATCGAGGGGAGTATATGTACCGCCTCCCGTAGCTGGAGCTTATTGATTCCTCGTTGATCCAGACTTTTGCATCCCGAACATTCCTCTCCCCTGCTGGCTTACAACCGGAGGGAACCCCCTTAGTATCTCCAGCTGACTACGAGTGTGCATTATATAATTCTTATGCTACAGGTGGTATTAATTATACCCATCGTAATATGCTCATGGACTTACGCTCTTGACCTACTTAAGTGTTCTTCGCCATATAAGCGCAATTCAATAATTCTCATTCTGTAACCTATCGTTGCTATAATAATAAATCCCTCTCACTAGAACTTTAGGTGTCATTGTTGTATTCTTGTGTGGGTGTTCACCATATATACCGTGTACTGTATGGCCAGTAATTAAAGTACATAACTAAGTAGTGGTTTAATAATACCATACTCTCAATACAGTCAGGGAATTGTACCCCTCAGTTACAAGTATTTAATCTACAGTTTCCAAATAACATAATTTTAGTTTTGCTCAAATTCAATGATAATTTGTTTCTATCAAACCATTTTTCTTTATTTCTTCATTTCAGATATGATGACCTCTAAAAGCTGCTATTCTCACAAGAAAAAAAAAGATTAGTGTCATCCGCAAATAAAATACATTTAAATATATTGGATACTGGCGGCTGGGTGGCGCAGCGGAGATTGCGCTCGTCACCAATGCAAGAGACTCCGGTCTCGAATCCGGGTGTCAGCATTGCCTCCGGCTCGGGCCGGCCGTCATACTGGCTCAATTGGCAGAGCCAGCGGGTGGAAGTCGATGGGTGGTAATTTGAACGTTGTGGACAGTGACTCCTACAGGTTGGTTGGGGGACGCCGGCACAGCAGAGACAGGAAGTGGCGGGGGTAGTGTGAGCCTCCCATGCGTTACACCTCGCGAATGAGAGTCCGCGCTGGCAGGTGAAAAGATGTGACAGGCTGCCTCCTCGTGTACCGGAGGGGACACGTGATGCAAGGCTTCTATCCTCCCACCAACCGACCAGTGGGGGGCATAGTCGAGCAACGTTCAAGACAGGGGAGGGGAGAATTGGAAACACGAAATTGGGATGGGAGAAAAATAGAAAATAAGGAGAAAAAGTGGATAAAAAATATATATATATTGGATACTTTACATATATCGTTAAAGTACAATATGAAAAATGTTGGACCCAATACTGAACCCTGGGGGGACACCACAAGCAATGTCCAAACATTCAGATTTATAATCTCTCATTGTCACAAATTGTTGTCTTTTATTTAGATAGCTTCTCACCCAGTCCAATTCTACCCCCCTGATCCCATATCGTTCCAATGTCCTGATTAATATATCATGATTAATAGTATCAAATGCTTTTTTAAGATCAATGAATACTCCAGCGCTACATGTTTTTTTGTATCTATGGAATTTGTGATTTTTTTCAATGAGTTCTACTAGTGATGTTGACCGTGTGTTCTGAATCCATACTGGCTATCGGTGAGTAAATTATGTTTATCAATGAATTTATCTAATCTGTTGTTGAAGAGTTTTTCTAATATTTTTGAAAACTGAGGAAGTAGAGAAACAGGCCTATAATTTGTGAAGTGGTGTTTATCTCCAGTCTTGAACAGAGGTATGACTTTTGCTATTTAAATTTTATTCAGAAATCAACCAGTTTTGAATGATAAATTGCAGATGTGCGTGAGTGGTTTTGAAATCCCATGAATGAAATTTTTTACTATTTTCATATCTATGTCATTACTGTCTGTAGATGTCTTGTTTTTACATTTATTAGTAGTTTCTATAATTTCATATTCATCTACCGCTTCCAGAAACATTGAACTAGGATTTCTTTCAATATAATTGTCATTTATGTCTTCAGGAGTCACTGGATCTGGGATTTTTCCCGCTAATTCTGGTCCAATATTTACAAAGAAAATTATTAAAGTTGTTAACCACATCATCCATATTTGATTTGATTTGATTTTATTAGGGATCCCCATTAGCTGGTGCGACAGCAATATTAACAGATTGCAGAATGGGTACAGTACAGTACAGCTCAATACATACAATTGTTAAGGGGATGCAGACCAGAGAAAGACTTTCGTCTTGTTTACATCAGGGTCCCCCATTTTAAATTAATCTTTACACATTTAAACAAAAAAAATGGACTTTGAAGAAGTCTTTATTCATTGCACACATTGACAATGTCATCATGCGTGTCATCATATGTACCCACAGTAGGCTTGGGTGGTATAATTTTTTTCACACCGTCATACCTTAATGACATAATACCCCGGTATACGGTATATGACGGTATGACTTTCATTTTCATCAGCGGGGGGGGGGGGGGGGGGGGGGGGGGGGCAACCCGTGTTACCAAGTAAACAAATCATCGTTAGCTCTCAGAATGGTAGTCAGAAGCCTGCACCGTTAGCATGTAGCCTAGCCATGGCAGACTATTTGATTCCGTAAGGGCTCGAAATTGCCTGGGTTTTGGTCATATGCTCCCGAAATGCTCCCGCTGTTTGGCTACTTCTATGTGCTGTGAAAACTACTTGGATGCTTTATAACCTAGTCATTGATTTAGTTCAGGGTAATCTAAGATTAGCCGCAGAGCTAACGCTAGTTAACGTGAGCTAACGCTAGTTAATCAAGCTCATAGAGAGAGATAAACAGCTGACAGCGGATAGTACAGGACGGTACAATACAATAAAAAAGCGGTGGGGGCTGTTGTGTAAACCTTGTACTCTTTAGTTCACATATAATAAGAGACGGATTATTTGCTTGCTCCACTAGTGCACAACAACACAAACCAACTCTCGTTACCACAACGCTTTACGGTATTTTCACAGCACTGTCGCAACATTACCGTAAAACGTGAACACCGTTGTGACACGACAACGCCTCTACTTCCTCAGGCGCCTAAGGAAGTTCCAAGTCAGTCAGAAGATCCTTAAGAACTTCTACTCATGTACAATAGAGAGCATCTTGACCGGCAACATCACCTCCTGGTTTGGGAATAGCACTGCACAAGACCGAAGCAGACTACAAAGAGTGACACGTTCAGCCGAACGCACAATTGGAGGGGGGCTCCCCACCCTCCAGAACATTTACAACAAGCGTTGCAAGGGCAAGGCTAAGAGAATCATTAAAGACTCCAGTCACCCGAACAACTGCCTCTTTGAACTGCTGCGGTCAGGCAAGCGATACCGGAGTCTCAAGGCGAGCACAGAAAGACTCAGAAGAAGCTTCTATCCCCAGGCCATCAGGTTGCTAAACGAACAATGAATGAACACTACACAACAACAACCACCAAACGCACATAGCACACACATCCACACGCACACACTCACTTTAAACAAACACACTGTAGCACCCACTCCACACACTTTATAGCACACACCCACTTTAAACAAACACACTGTAGCACCCACTCCCCACACTTTATATTTATTGATGAAGGATTGCACTACAACTCGTACACCTTACTGTAAATTGTACCTAAATTGTACCTCATCCCATTTCTGCTTTGCACTAGATAGTACTGTACATTAGTACACTGCATAGTATTGTATATTATATGGTAACTCAGAACATTGTACATATGTCTATACCGAACACTGTGACCTCATTTCTTCTTCTAAATTACATGCTATACTATGTTATTTGATACTATCTTGTCTAGCACAGTCTCTGTAGCGTAACAGTAAGAAGCATTTTGTATGAAAGTATTCTGTACTTCTGTATGACAACTATTAAAGAAACTTGAAACTTGAAACTTGACCCACTCGCTCCACTAGTGAGGACTGGTCTCGCCCTCTGCTGGCGCGTGTGTGCACTACACTCAAAACTGTTTCACTGTAATAGAAACTGAAGCGCATCTGTGATTTTTACGGTTTTGACGGTATTGATTTTGAATACCGTCGGGATTTGTAAATACCCTGGTATACCGTAATACCGTCATACCGCCCAAGCCTAACCCACAGTAATAAAGTAAATAAATAAATAACAATTTATGTAAACACCTGATTGTCAAAGCCTTTCTTTGTCCTTGTACATTGTGAGAATCCTGTCCTTATAGCTCTTTGTAAACTGGTTTGTTTGGGCATTGCTTTAGCTCCACATTCAGACTGTTTCAGTTTCACTCCAGATTGAAATACAAAGACTTTTAATTGTTGCACGAACAAGAGTTTTTAAATTCAACTTCCCCCTCAAATTATATCCCCCTTATCTATTAAAGAACACTTTTTAAATATGTCCTGGTAGTATACAGGATGGGCTACTATTTCTGGTAGAGCCATATGAAATCCGTTTTATTATTTTCCAAATTCCATTAAATTTTTTCCCAAATTCCATTTTTTCCGTTTTAATATTTCAGAATTCTGTATTTTGCTTTTTATGCTCATTTTACCATCAGAAATAGTGTCTAATAAGTGGGAATGAATAAATGTCCACAATTGAATAAGATATAACAGTCCATTTAATGTTTTAAGTGCTGCAACTCAGAAATACAGTTCAATTTTACACAATATTTTTCAATTAATATTGTGACAAAATAAAAATACATATTTCAAGTGTAAACAATAGATACAGCTAGCTACTACTGACATTATCACAATGACAATGTCAGTAGGGCTGTCTTAAATGCTTCGAAGCTTCGAACGTTCGATTCGATGGCACAAGCTTCGAACATTAAAAAAAAATCGAAGTTAAAAAAAAAAAAAAAAAAATTCAACAATTTTTTTCAGACTTTTTTTTTTTTACTTCGATTTGTGTGTGTAGGTGTGTGTGTGTGTGTGTGAACTACCCATCCCAGTTAGGACAGCCGAATCGCGTCCAATCTTTCGCCGTCGACTAAAGACTCACTTCTTCAACCATTATCTGAAATGATAAAAAAAAAAAAAAAAAAAATCTAACCGTGACTAACCTTACTGTCATGCACTTGTCCTAATAAACTAACCTACACTGTAACACGCAACACTTTGATGAACATTGTTACTCAGCTGATAGAGTTGTACCCTTCTTGCCGTCTTGTCGTACAGAACTTGTAAGTCGCTTTGGATAAAAGCGTCAGCTAAATGACTAAATGTAAGTGTGTGTGTGTGTGTGTGTGTGTGTGTGTGTGTGTGTGTGTGTGTGTGTGTGTGTGTGTAGGTGTGTGTGTGTGTGCGCGCACCTTGTAGAATTCCACACATAAGAAAGAAAGATACTGGGATGAATAAACAAAATAGGAAATAAAATGTAGAAATGCATGCAATACATAAATAAATATTAATCTCCATATATGAAATATAACATTTAGATAAGGTGCTACTGAGATGTTTTGGTGAGTTCTTTGTTTTTTTGTGGAAGTTGCCCTTCTTAAAAATGCATGAACATTCACTGATAATTGGTCTGTAGTGGAGTCTACAAGGTCTACATTGCCGGACCATGTAGAATCCGGACCTTGTAGACTGACATAATTCTGTGCATAGTTTAGTCTACACAGGCCATATTTCAAATAATCAAAATCTTACTTCATTCATCTTAAACATTCTTGATTTGGGGGATTGGTAGTTCCCATGAAATCTGAAGTTGTTCAAACGACAACAGCGATCCACCTTGAATTAAATCACACAGCCGAGTGAAACCTTGTTGGATGCGTCAGTCACGAAAGGGGCTACTTAATTAATTAATCCAACCCACTTTATTTATAGAGCACATTTAAAAACAACAACGTTTACGAAAGTGCTGTACAAGTCCCACAACATAAGATAAAAAAAAAAAAAAAAAAATTTGAAGCTTCGAATTAAAATCGAAGCTCGGCCCCGAAGCTTCGATTGCCAAAAAAAGCTTCGAAGGTCAGCCCTAAATGTCAGTAACCTAGCTATATCTATTATATTGTGATGAAATATAGTAATGCATAATTTAGGCACCTTTAGTTTAGTTTATTTCGTTTATAAAGGACAGTGTATAATGGCAATCGTTTGCATTAAACAAATGGATGGGTGCACTAGATTTAGCAAGAAGCTATCATTTCCATCTATAGTCCTATGTACTGTAACGTTTCATAGCTATTTAAGTTTATTTAGATTATAAAGGGCAGTGTATAATGACAATCGTTTGCATTAAACAAATGGATGGGTGCACCAGATTTAGCTAGAACTTCTAGAAGCTATCATTTCCATCTATAGTCCTATAACGTTACATAGCTATTTAAGTGTATTTAGTTTATAAAGGGCAGTGTATAATGACAATCGTTTGCATTAAACAAATGGATGGGTGCACTAGATTTAGCTAGAAGCTATCATGTATTCATGTCCTAACGTTATAGCTATTTAATCACAATAGTGTCGCAAGTGTTTTTGCGGGTCCAGTCCACGGAACGTTGACAGAATTAGCAAAACACCTTATCACCGGAGGCATAAAAGTCATTAGGATACTGTTCTGCTCTGAATTGAGGGCTTATTGTGGAATTGTTTAGCTTCTTGACGATGTTAACACTGAAGCAGCCAGACGCTTGAGCACCGCGGCTGTGTTGTGTGTAACACGCTGTAGAGTCCCCGCCTCCCCGGTCGCGTGTGCACCAAACGTTCCACCCAAAAACGAAATTTCAGTCCAGATTAGGCCAAATTCTGCAATATTCCACGTTTTGCAGTTGATTCCATTTTTATTGGTTAATTCCGCGATTCCGTCCGCGATTCCGTGAACGCGGATTTCATATGGCTCTAATTTCTGGCCACACCTCAGTCTCTTGGGTGTGGCCAGCAATTACAAACCCTTCCCTATACTAACATAAATCCAACACACACATCAAACCTCGGTACCAGGAGGGGCTCTTTCGCCTAGAGGTCGCCAATTGACATTGACATTACATAGTCTACCTTTAAATCAATAGAGAAACCGCCTTGACAGCTGAGAGGTGACTCAGGCGAAAGGCACACACCTCAAAATCACTACAGTTCCTGGACTTGTAAATCTCTTTTTATTTGTAAATTGTCAGTTGACTCACTGTGTGAAACAGCTCCACACAGTGATTCAGGCTAATGGTTCTACATCCGTCTGTATGTTCTAATGACGAGGCAGGAGAACAAACAACTCCAGAAAAGTAAGAGGATTCGTCTTTACTTCAGTCGAGCACCATTCTATAATATCAAATATCGTGGACCTAAATTCTGACGAACGCATTCCAATGCTCTGATAAAGTATGCCTGTGTTTACATGGGTGTTTGATGTCTGGTAGATGTCTGCACTGGTTAATGTTTGTCAATATGAGTTCAAAAGGTCAGCCTGGCAGGAAGCTGCACCTGCCAGGGAACAGGATAGTATGTGACACACACCCCACCCATATCCCTTAAACCAATATACCCTGTATCATTTGTTTTCATACTGTTGCTACTTTTTTTTCTTTTTCTTTTTTAACTCATTCAGCGCCAGTCACGAGTAAAGTCGGGTTAACTCGCCAACCGTTCAGCGCCAATCACGAGTAAAGTCGGGTTTTAATTGTTATTTCTTTTATTAGCTATATCCATAAATGTTTCATCCATCTAGCCTGATGTTATCATTGGGAATGGGTCTGAGCTCGCAAAAGGGAAAATACCGCCGCCTACGCCTTCCAGCCGGTATTGCACTCTATTAGAAATGGTGTAGTTTCTTTTCTGGGCCGATCTGAGCCGTGCGGGTGGGGTTTAAATACTCCGGCAGGACAAGCGTTTACAACTATACATCTGCGAGGCTGCGAGGCTGCCCCCCCCCCACCCCCCTTCATATGCAATGCCGGGCAATAGCCCCTTACGTGACTGCGATTTGCAAGCCTGGGGCTTTTGTGACCGCAGTCACTTGCTCATGGGACGCGACCACTTTAGAAAATACCAACCAAGCGTGAATGCGGGCGTGGGGGTGTGTCAAAAATATATCAGATATGAATTTCAAAGATACCCAGCGTACAATATGGGTTTAACACAGCTTTACAGTGTGGTCTGGAAGCTCGGAGTTGCTAATAAACAGTTTAAATCATTGTTACTCCACGAGTGGTAATTACAGAGCGAGCCGTATATTTCCGCCATTGGTGTCACAGCGCATGCGCACCAGGCAGCCGCGCATGCGCTGTGACACCAATGGCGGAAATACACGGCTCGCTCGAGTATAAGTTACTAAGGACACATTTAAATCACAGAGGTGTATGTTAGTCTATTGGAACTGTATACAGTGGTTAGCTTCTAGTTAGCGTTTTAGCTATAGAGCTGCTTGCTAGCTAACGTTAGCCCTGTGTGCACGTGTGCTCAAAGCAGCCAGCCCCATGTTAGCTAGGTGTATCTGTTATGACTATAATGTTTCCAAAAACACACCGGACTACGACGTAAGGTTAGACATTTTATTTCATGCTCAAAAGCCCCTGGCTTGCACATCGCAGTCACGAAAGGGGCTAGCTCAACCAGTGCACAACAGCACACCAACCCAACTGACGTTACCACAACACTTGACGGTACTTCACAGCACTGTTGTAAGGCCACCGTGCTGTCTTAACACTTTGGATGCCCAACCCGAGTTTTCTCGGGTTTACCCCCCGCGGGTTGAATGCCCATAACGAGAATATTCGCTTTTTTGTTTATTAGCGATCTGAATTCATATTTCATCAACCGAGTCTACCGTTGGTAAATCAGCCACTCCAGGCACTCAGATGTGAAAAAGCACCCCCTATCATCTCCCAGATGGTAATTCACCCTTTTGGATTGGACTCAATGAAAAGGCATGAGAAAAAAAAACCCGGACTCCACATTTTACTTCTCACGCATGTGACCGGAGTCGATCAGCTTCATTCTGGACCCTCAGAGCAGCAGGGATTATGTGTTGTACAGTATAGGCGGTGGATCAATAAAATTATCGATTTTCGGAATGGCGATCAGGAATTGGAATAATCCATTTGGATACCATCTGATCTCAGGTAAGGAATCTATTGTACCAGTATTAGGATAATCAGACCCGTTTTCACGGAGATATAAGCTTTCCCCCTATATGTGATATGGCTGTTTTGACTGTAAAAGCGATCAGGAACTGAGAGAATCGATTTTCAACGCGCGGCACCAGCGTGCACACGTACACATATACTATCGATAATCTAGCGTTTATTTGAAAACGATTCATAAATAGGCCGAAAAATGACAACGTTCTAGAATATTCCAGTACAAGGCGATTATCATGGAATCTCTTCTTTTTTCCGTGAGAATTAGGACTTTTCAAAATGATATAAAACGGAAATTAACCGATAAAAAAACAATCCGCTTCGACAATGTTGACTGGAAATGGGTAATTGATAATGCGACGGGCAGATTAGACACATAACCATAATTTAAAACATAGATTAGGCGATATTAACGTTAACATTGAAGTGGTGCTGGGCATTCAAGCACTAAATGTGCGCCCCCTGCTGGGCATTCAAAGTGTTAAAGGCACAGTGAACACTGTTGTGATGCCACCCAGATGCATACACAACATTGACGCGGCTTGACAACCGAGGTTCAAAGTTAACTTGATTGATTGATTGAAAACTTTATTAACAGATTGCAGAATGGGTACAATACAGTACGGCTCAATACACACAATTGTTAAGGGGATGCAGACCAGAGAAAGACTTTCGTCTTGTTTATATCAGGGTCCCCCATTTTCAATTCATCATAACATATGACATACACGACATACAGATAGACAGTACTGCTACATCTATACATTTCACATCTATCTATACCCTTCACAACATACTTCGGTTTTTTTCTTTCACTGCCCAACCCAGTCCAACCCACTGAACCCAGCATCTTTCACTGCCCAGTTCAGCCCAACCCAGTCCAGAATAGATCCCTCTTTCATGTTAATATGTTTTATGCTAATATTGTGAAGAGTAGATACACTGTTATTAATGTTTTATGCTAATAAATATTTTAAAGAGTAGAGACACGGTGTGATTATTACTATGATTGAAAATCAATTTAGACGAATACATACAAAGAAGTAATTATCACAATTAGCGATTTTTTTTGGCTGGTAAAAAATCTGTTTGGCTGGTAAAAAAAATCAGATACTCGCCAGTTGGCTGGTAAGCCAAAAAGTTAGTTTCCTCCCCTGACCAAAACTATACTCATATTCAAAACGGTATAAAACGGAAATGTACGGATGAAAAAACAATCTGTTTTGTGCATGTTGACTGGAAGCAACTCACTGACAATCGACCGGTGTATTAGACCCATAGCTATAATATAAGATATATTTTAAGCACTCGCAAATCTCGCAGTCTCCCCATTGATTAAAGCAAAGGCGTTCTAGCGCCCCCTGGCTCATTGTGCGATGGTGCTGAATGAGTTGATAAATTAATTATTTTAATAAAATAAAATAAAAAACTTTTATTTGTATTCATACAGTATCACGCTATTCATACAGTATCACGCTTAAGGCGAGCACAGAAAGACTCAGAAGAAGCTTCTATCCCCAGGCCATCAGGCTGCTAAACGAACAATAAACACTATGCAACAACCATCAAATGCACACAGCACACACACCCACACGCACACACTCACTTAAACAAACAACACACTGCAGCACCCACTCTCCACACTTTAGATCACACAAACACACTTTATATTTATTGATAAAGGATTTGCACTACAACTCGTACACCTACTGTAAATTGTACCTAAATTGCACCTCATCCCATTTCTGCCTTGCACTATATAGTATTGTATATTAGTACACTGCATAGTATTGTATATTATATGGTAACTCAGTTACGTCTACTCTGCATCGAACATTGTACATATGTCTATACTGAACACTGTGACCTCATTTTTTTTACTTCTAATTTACATACTTTACTATGTTATTTTATTTCATACTTATCCTGTCTTGCACAGTCTCTGGAGCGTAACAGTAAGAAGCATTTTGTATAAAAGTATTCTGTACTTCTGTATGACAACTATTAAAGAAACTTGAACTTGAACTTGAACTTGAATGTATTTAATACAGAGTAAAATTGGCTTCAACGTCTATAGGCTTTTCTACAAATAATATGTGCATTTACAGAAATTGACCACACTGTATGAGTCAAGGAGATATTGAAGGCAATTAAATGTTTCCCTTTCAGTAGGTTAATATTTCAGGGCGGGGGGATCACTGTGTAGAAAAGAAAACCCCTGATATGTTGGCAATGATTATTATTGACATAGTCAAGTGATTAAAGTGAATGTAATGTAGCCTTTACAGGACCTTCAATCTAGTTGTTGTCATGCAGAGGATCCAGGTTATTGTTGTTGTTGTTGTTGTTGTTGTTGTTGTTACTATCATTAGCTATTATTATGATGATGATGATGATGATGATGATGATGATGATGATGATGATGATTATCAATAATATTATTAGGCTCCTAAATAAAACCTGGTGCATTGTGTAGCCTACTATCTAAATCACAGTTTGGTTTAGTAGTCCCACAGAGAACTTGAAGACTTGAACAGGTAAAGTGAGAGGCAAAAGGAAAAGTGTCCAACTCACTTGGCACCATGAATCCTCCCAGGAAAACCAACAGCTGAATCCATGGTCGACACATCCGATTGACCATTTAATTAACCAACCTATTCCTGGCTAAACGAACGCGTCTATTAAAGTCCCGTAATGTAAATTGTTTGGCGAGAGTCATTTAACGCATTTCATGGCTGTTTTTCCTGTAAAATAATCGATCGTCTAACAAACCGTGCCTTCCACCTGTAGAACGGGGGGCGCATTCCAATCAGATTCCCGAGACCTCAGAACGACACTACCAACAGATGAGGAATGGTCACTCGGCTAGTGGTCAAGGCAAGGTAGCCGACAAGTAACCCCTTTAAAGTTATAGAAACATTGACATTTGGGTTCTCGGTGCAAAGAGCTGATCCCTGAACAATTTACTCACGTAATGTTACAGGGCACAGGGGTGTTCGTTTCGGTTTGGAATGTAGCCAGTCACCTTTTTTTGAACACACCTCTTTGGGTTCAGTGCCTGAAGGGCTGATGTTACACCATCTTGCTTAACCTGTTCATAGCCTAGCCCTGGCTTCAGTGATGGAAAGCTAATGTTACATATTTCCCCATGAAGTGAATAAAAGAGGCATGTAAGACAATTTAGGATGACGAAAAGACAACGTTTCATGGGCCTAATTGTTATCCGTGTAAGTGAATGTTGCAGAAATTATGAAAATATACCAGTGTAAAATCACGAGTGAGTCGGTTTTTTAATAGTTATAATGCATGCTGTTTTCTCCCGAAGCGGCGTTTTTTATGCATTTCTACATTCGGGCCTACAGCATTGATAGTATTATTGTAGCCTATTGTTGTATTGAACGCCTCTGCTGCCACCTCATGGCCACACTGTTTATCATTAATGAATGGCTATTTCGATTCCGTTCTATCTTCATCGAACACTGCAGCTCTAGCTTTATCTTCTGTCTGTAGGCCTTTCTGCCCTGTGCACAATTGAATTGACCCATTTTCAAGGTGTTCAAAGAGGGATTAATTTAATATGTTGTTGTTGGTGGTGATGATGGTGTGATATGGTTAAATAGTCTAAATCGAAACAGATAATTTTTTCCTCTGGGCAATTCTGGTTCTTAAATATTCATTTAAACGGTAACCCATCTTTTATATTGAATACAAATGTGTATAAATACCATTCCCCACCAAATTGTTCTATAAACGACTGAAAGTACAGAGAAAATCTCCCTCTCCAGGGGAAGAATGTGGAAAAGGCACTCAGTTGACAAGTTATACTATTGCATACTGGGCTGGCTCCGCGTCAATTGCTTCGCATAATGGCGCACGTACAGTATAGTCCAATAGGCGAAGCAAGACGCTTTGCCTGTAATCATAGGGTTAACGTATAGGATAACCTACGTTATTTGTGTCAAGGACCCCCAATGATACACTTTAGAAGACAATTTTCTGTTGTTAGATGTGATTTAGCCAAACATTCTGTAACTCTAGACTACATAGTAGGCTCAATGGAGAGTGTGAAAGCTATCAGTTTTTTAACATTTTCTCATCAGGCTAACTTCTAGTGAATTAAACAATTAAACGATTCCCCATTTTTCTGGGGACCCCCCAATGACACCTGGCGTAACCCAGTTGAAAACGACTGACGTAAAGAACGTTTGTAGAGAATCTCCCTCTGGTGTTGAAATATAATGTTAAATAAAGTTTTCATTCATTCATGAATGACACGTTTCCCGCGTCTATACTTTCCGTAGCCGCATTTCTGGCAGACGTTTCTGGTCATGTGACATGTGCGCCCAATAGCGTGACGAGCTGTGTCTTTGCCCATTTCCACGTCAAACAGCCTGCAAACTACCTGGCGTTCTATCGCCATGCTCTAAGGCCCTGTCCACACGAGAGTTTGGATTTAATATGACCGAAGTTTGAAAAAATAAAACTCCGTCCACACGGTGAACACAGGTGGACAACCGTGTATAACTGCGTACTCACGGGGCAGAGCTGGAACCCAGAAACCGATACATTTAGTACAATGTAATACAATGCCAAAGCAGTAGGCGGCGATGTTGTTCAGACATGAAGGCCATTTCAACCAATCAGAAAAGACTGAACGCTCACTAAACTTCCTGTTGGGTCGCGATCTGCCATTAATTTACTGAAGAAGAAGAAGTAAACTTCCTGTTTAGAAGCACAGCTGGACCCTATTGATCATTTTGCCAACGGAACATATATTTTCAGCAAAGAAAGAAACTGCAATAAACAAACGGATACATTCACTGTGTTCTGCCTCTCATTTTGTTGATGAAACAAAACCATCAGCAACACAATTTACCACCAAGAGTGGATAGTTTAGTCTCACAAAAAAGATCTCCGGTGTTGTTAGCTACATGCTAATGTCAATGGCATTCTCTATGTATAGTATATAGCTTAAATGCTAACGTAATAATGTAACGTTAACGCTAGTATAATGAATGGATGCAAACGTTATTTAACACATTGCAGAATGGGTACAATACAATACGGCTCAATACAAACAATTGTTAAGGGGATGCAGTCTGGACTGGGTTCCTTATAACAATAACTTGACAACACATGAGTTTAGTTTAGCTGCAGCTACATGTTTACTCTGAGCGTCAACAGACATCAGTCGATCACAACACTCTTCAACACAGACGATACGTTTTGAACAAAAGTTTGTTACAATCATTTTCATATAACGCTACTTGGGACAACTCTGCTGTAAACACTGGTGTAGTTGGCTCTGCTCTAATCTCTCTACCCCGCGGTCTGCCGTGAACATGGGGAATAATTGCGACAGCTCTGCTGTAAACACTGGGAATAACCTCGGTTGCTATGCCCACACGCAACTGCAAAACCGCACAACTCCACCCTGGCCACCGGTTTCAAAGACCGCGGTTGCAGTGTAGCAAATCCCCGGTTGTGTGTGGCCGAACAGTGCAACTGCGCACATACAATCACGGTTACATTAAACCCAGCGTTCGTGTGGACGGGGCCTAAGACAAACTCTAACCTTAACCTGAAGAAACACACTCCTCAATGTCAGTTTCAGTATTTAATAAAAGAAAAAGATGAAGACACCCTGAAACAGACACAGACAGCACAGTCAGCTGCAACGTATATCATGATTGAATACACAATAACACATAAATATATATATCTACAGGGCCGCCTCAGGGGGTGTGCGAGCAGTGCGGTCGCACAGGGCCTCGCGGGAAGGGGGGCCTCGCAAAAAAAAAATAAAAAAAAAATATTTTTTATTTATTATTTTTTTTATTTTTATTTTTTATTTTTTTTTGCGAGGCCCCCCTTCCCGCGAGGCCCTTTTTCATCACAGACCTAAAATCTAGTTTTGCTTATATGCTTATATATTTCACATTAGACACGTTTGTAGAATGTGTCTGACTTGTTCCTGGGTCTGCAGACATACTCACTATTGGAGCTCAGCCTCTGGGGTTCTGCAGCAGACATACTATTGGTTTCAACGAAGGGAGTGGTTTTACTTACATCATGTGTAGTACGCCGGCGTGAGTCAGCTGCGTTTGACTATTTCGCGCGTGCAGCTTTTGACTATTATGCTTAGTTATGCCAGCCAAGACGAAGAAAGAGGTCGGTCATTATCAGTCGGTCGGTCACCAAGGAACGTTGATGAAAGGCCTCTCGCTAGCGGGACAAATGGCCGGAGCCTTGTCATGGTATAGCCATGATGATGTCGGCTAGTAGCTAGCTTAGCTAAAGGCTAACTAGCGTTAGCTAACCTAGAGACAGCGCATACAGCCAAGATGAAGAGGATGGTCGTTTGGCAGATGAACTTCGTCAACTCCACGCGGTTGTCTCCATCCTCTTGGACGTTTGGTGAGTTTTTAACCTATTCTATTAACTCTATTCTATTCCCGCCGTGGACATCTCTCTCTCTCTCTCTCTCTGGAGCTAAACTGGCCGACTAGCTGTTGTAGTACTACTAGTAGCTAACGGTGTGTGACCTGGTGTCAGCACCTGTATGTAGCCGCATAGCTTGCTTCTGCGTTAGCTAATGGTTAGCGATAGCCAGGTTGAGCTAACTGTTAGCCAGTTAGCTGTTTAGCTACGACGTTAGCTGCCGGCTGCGCTCGGCTGGGAACGTTCGTTTGATGCTATCAGTTAGCCTTGAGTTAGCTGTTAGCTTGTGCAACGACCATTGACATTAGCCGTGAGAATAGCAGGGGGTTATTTTTGTCCCGCCAGCGAGAGGCCTTTCGTCAACGTGGAGACCTGTGTTGCGGCCTTTCGCCCTGCGTTCCTTGGTGCAGGTAAGATTAATGAAAATCATGACATTACCCCACTCTTCCTTCCTTCCCCTCCCGAATGTTTTGTTAATAACGATGTTTTTTTTCCAGGCAAAACATATGTTACTTCACAACATTTGGAGATACGACATGTGCTGTGTGTGAATTCATTGTCTTGGTCGTTTGTGTAGCTTGGGTAGCGTTGGGCCGTTGGCCAAAGCTGTGTGTGGCCTGGTGTCAGTAGCCTACCTGGCTAGCCTTTAGCTGTCGGCCATTGGCTCCTTGCTGCTTTGTTTTCTCTGGTATAGACCCTCTTCTCTTTGGATTTAAGTGTTGATCTTTGTCCTTTTGGATCTATGTATATTCATGTTGCCTTTGTGAAGTTATCTTTTCCTTCTGTTTTGTTCTTTCATTAAAAGTTGAATATCCTTTAGGGGGTCATCTTTGCTTATCTCTCTCATACATGCTCTCTCTCTAACACACATGCTCTCTCTCTCTCTCTCTCTTTCTAACACACACAGTCTGCCTATGGCGGCCTTTCTCGATGGCTAGGCTGTGCTCGCTGAGTCTGTACCTAGTCAAGGATCTTCAGTCACAGTGCTCAGGTATTCTGCCACTGTGTACTCTCTGTTTAGGGCCAAATAGCATTTCAATTTCTTTCCAATGTCTCTCTCTCTCTGTACACTGTATATTGACTGTAGAACGGGAGCTCTCTCTCGCTCTCTCTCTTGCTATATGTTGACTGTATCATGCCCAGCCTCGGGCAGCGCTATTATTTACGAATATGTTGACTGTATGAAAAAATAAAAAAAAAGTACCTTTTGGGGGGGGGGGGGGGGGGCCTCGCGTTTAAATCTCGCACAGGGCCTCGCATTTCTCCCAGGCGGCCCTGTATATCTATATAATGCATATATAATATAATATGTATGAACAGTAGGCTAATGGTGCATCAAGCATCTCACATGAATGAGTGAACGAACGTCTCTGGAGGCGAAGTGAAGAATGAGAACTAAGAGGGCGGTTAGGTGGCCGAGCGGAGATTGCGTTCGTCACCAACCCCGGAGCTGTGAGCTGGATTCGCCTGTTCGAATCCAGCTCACAGCTCCGGGGTTGTCACCAGCTTGGCTGGCCGTCTGCACTAATACAATTGGCTGTATTAGAGGGTGGGAGAAGCTGGCGGGGTGGGTCCGGGTCGTTGTAAACAGCGACTCCTACAGTTCGGTCGGGGCGCCTGCTAAGCGCGGATAGGACTCGAGGGGGATAGTGTGGTCCTCCCACACGCTACGCCCTCTCGATGAGAATCCGCGCTGCCAGGTGAAAAGAAGCGGTGATTGGCTGGACGTGTGTCGGAGGAAGCACGTGGTAGCCTCCACTCTCCCAGATGATCTGACTGTGGGGGGTAAGTGCGCAGCGACCAGGAAGGGACTGGGAATTGGCATACGACTAACATTGGGATGGGAGAAAATCGGGGGAAAAATGGAGGGGGAAAAAGACAAAAAAAAAAAAAAAAAAATGAGAACTAATATGGCCGCTCAGCAATAACAGCGCAGTGCAAGGCATATCCGGTTGGATGCTGGTAAGACGCTGCCCTCTAGTGGCCGGCGATAAACTCTTCATCCCCCCCAGACCGGAAAGCTAAAGGTCGGAATAGATTAACGGTCTAAATCCTGTATCCAGCTGCCGGACTCGGGCTCGTAACGTGCAGGCGGCCTCTTCAAGCGGCCCGGCCGAGTAGGCAGAGGCAGCGTCGTTGGCGACCGTGGCACCGGGAGCGGCGTGCCCAGGAAGGCATCGGCAGGAGCGGTGAGGTCAGAGGCCGCCTCATCAGCAGGCGCCGTAGGGAAGGCGCCCATAGCCGCGTCGCGGGGCCCATCAGCCGGCTGCTGAGCAAATCCCTGGGGCATCGCGGGCGGGGGCTGACGGGTGGGGGCCGGGATAGGCACAGTAGGTGGCGGCGACGGTGCAGCCGACTGCTGATGGGCGCAGGGTGTGGCCGGTGTGTAGGCGCGGAGGAAACGCCGGTTGCGCAATGTCAGACGTCCCGAACCGTCGACCCTGACCCGATACTGGTCGTGGCCCAGTGATTCCACCACCACACCTGACCTGTCCCATTTGTGAGGGCTCGGGCTCGGGCCCTGCTGGTTCTGGAGGAATACTCTCTCGCCGAGTGCCAACGGGCGGAGCGGTCTTGAGTGAGTCCCCAGAGACTCGGTGGTACGGGACATACGGGTCCGAAGGGCGTCCTCCTTTGCCGCCCATGCCTCGCGCCACAGCAGGTGGATATGCGGGTTCGAAAACTTCTCGAGGCGGTTCACGAAGGAGAGCGAGCCCCGAAGGGGGCGGCCGAAGATAATCTGCGCTGGCGAGAGGTTGCAGTCGGGGTCAGGTGTGTTTCTCAACTGCAGCATCGCACGCAGGAAGCGGTCCTGATCAAGGCTGCCTGACGGGCCGGTGTTGGACATCAGGAGGCGCTTAGCAGCCTTCACCGCCACTTCTGCCCTCCCGTTCGACTGCGGAAAGCTGACGGAGGACACACGGTGCTTGACGTGCCATAGGCGGAGGAAGTCCTCAGTGTGGCTCGCCTTGAATTCCGGACCGCCGTCGCTCGAGAGCTCCTCCGGTACGCCGAAAGTGGCGAAGAACGAACAGAGGTGTTGGACCAGGCCCGCTGAGCCTGCCAGGGCAGTACCAGCCGTAGAGCTCAGGACCTCTACCCAGCCCGAGAGCCGGTCCCCGACAACTAGGTAGTGGCGGCCCCCATAGTCGAAGAAGTACACAAACACCGCCTTGAACGGAGTGGATGGGGGTGATGATGGCAGGGAGGGTGTAGCCGCCTGTGACGGAGCATTGCGTTTGCAGTCTGCACACCCGTCCCTGGTGGCTTGAATGTCCCCTGACATGCTGCCCCATCGCTGAAGTCCCCTGGTGGGCAGCGTGGAGATGCCGAAGGACTCTCTCACGGAGGGATGGGGGAACCACGACACGGTCCTGATAGAGCAGGACGCCGTCCTGTGTGTAGACGGACTCACAGACCGATGACAGGCTCGCCAGGGCGGGGTCGTTGACGTTAATCCCACCCTCCTGCTCGATGAGGCGGAGGCCAAGGCCCTCGTCAGCCGCTGTCTCCTGTGCGAGGAGGGGCCAAGAGACGGCACCGAGCTCTCGTGCATCGTCACGGATGGAGGCCATGAGTGCTGACTCCACAGCATCAGGCTCGCTCGGCAGCCACAGTGAGATGCAATTCGTCGAGCCCGAGGGGGAAGGGTGCCTTGAAGTGGCGCCAGCGGCATAGTTGCTCTAGCCAGGCAGATGCACAATGTCAAAGCGCCACGGGAGGGTGCGCTGCTTGAGTCTAAATAGACGCGAGTTCGTAATCTCATCCAACGTGCGGTCGCCAAAGATCTTCACCTCGTCGGTGACCACGACGAGGTTGTCGGACCCCTGCGTGAAGTACTGCGTCTGTTCCAGACCCCAGGCCACAGCCAGGGCCTCTCCTTCGACAGCCGCATAACGCTGCTCCGCAGGGGACAGGAAACGCGACCCCACGAGGGTGATCCCCCATCCTCCTGAGCAGCAGTCTGGTACGCCCGAGGCACAGTGACAGTGCTGCTGGAGCAGGAAGTAGCCAATGCCGAGCTTGGACCAGTCAAGGCGGAGGCAGGTACGCTTCTGCATGTCGTACATCTCCACGCCCTCACGGATGGCCCCAATTATGGCCTGCTTGGACGTCTGGAAGGCCTCCTCCAGAGCGGGGGACCATCGGAACACACAACGTGGGCTGAGGAATGGCTTGAATGGAGCCATCGTGTCACGCAGCTGGGCATAGTTAGCCACCTGGTTAACAAGGCCGAACCAGCTCCTGATATCCGTCGTGGAGCCCGGTGTAGGGAAGTCCCGGATGGCGTCCAAGTATTTCAGGAGTGGTTCGATGGTAGACTCCGACGCCCTGAAGCCAGCGAAATCGACGCACCTCTCCGCGAATTGAAGCTTATCCGGGTTCAACGCGATGCCCGACCGGCCGACACACGTGAGGAAGTCGATGGTCCTCCACCAGTGTTGCTCCAGGTCAGTGTCATAGTGGATGGTGTCATCCACACAGCGTTCCTTGCGCTCATAGTCCGAGAGGACGGCGTCGAACCGTCAGTTGTAGCCATCCCCTGATGACAGGAAGCCCTGTGGTGCCCTGGTGTAGCGCCAACGGCCGAAGGGCATGATGAAGGTAGTGAGGTGGCGATCCGACTCATGCAGGGGGTAGCCGTTCCAGGCGTCCGTGACGGTCTTCCAAGTGCCCTTCGGGACGCGACGTGCAAGGTGGAACGGAGACTCGGTGGCGAAGGTTTCACGTTGGCAGAACTTGTTGAGGGGGGAGAGGTCCACGGTTCTACAGGGGGAACCGTCGTGCTTCCGAGTGACTACCATACGATGGCACCACGTGACAGGCTCGCCGTATGGCACACGTTCAATGACCCCAAGGGCCTCGTCCCACAGGAGGTCATCGTGGACCCTCCGCTGCCAGTGTAGAGGCACGTTGGCCGCGGTGTGGCATGCCTTGGGTGTAGCTGCGGGATCCACGTGCATCTCGATAGGCGGTCCTTCCATGCATGGCAATGCCCGATGAGGGCAGGTGTTAAACGTCGATGAGGCATATCTCCCGAGTAGCCAACCTTTCATCCGGCTGTTGTTCTCTGGTGTACAGGGGAACGGCAGTGCCGTGGGGCGCGCAGGGGGGACCGTGCGCTGGGGGCATGAGCACTGTGCGTCCTGGGGGTCACCTGGCCCTACGCAGCCGCCGTTGGTTGACCTAATAGCATTGACGGACAACGGTTTGTCTGGCGTGTCAGCCGTGTCAGGGCTACGCCCATCCCTGGGCCCCCCTGTAACGTCGTCCAACGGGAAGTTCATAGGCAAGAGGCCGAGGTTGAGCAACGACTCGTAGGAGAGGAACATGGCCCGGACTGAGCTGCTCACATATACCATGGAACGGCAGGACGTAACGCGCCCCCCGCTGCAGGTCGTCGAGAGCCTAGCGAAGAACGCTCCCTCGATGGCTATGGGGGATCGATTGGCGGCTGCAGTCGTAATATGGGAACTGGTAACACGCCACGCCGCGTGCGCGCGCGGGTACGTGCATGCGCACAGAACTGATTTATACACACACACACACACGCACGCACACACACACGCGCACACACACACACACACACACACACAAGCACATATACGCAAGTGCAATCTTTCTATCATACAAGCTCTTCTTGCTCTCTATTTGTGTGAATGTGCGCATGGAAAGCTGGCGCGCAGCACAGACGCTTGATTCAATATCATAAGCAGGTAGACCCCCATCACGAATTCCGAGCCACATTAGTATTCACCTCCACTGCCTGTGTCACACAGAATGAAGGGGGAGATGCCAACACCCAGACACTTAGTCTACCTGCGCTTTTTGTTATGTAAAACGGTGGCCGGGTACTTAGTCACAACGAATCGATACAGCGCATTTTTGTGTGCGCATACACGCGAGTACACATCCGTGCGCGATCGCGCGTACTTCTGCCTCAGTGATCTGGTAACACGGCGTGTAACCGCGTGTGACCACGACTGCACCACTGGCTGAGGCTGACGGGTCGCAGGTCGTCCTGCGTGAAACCGCAGGCCAGGAACTCCTCCAGAGACCAAACGTCCGACGGCAGATATCCGAGCCCCGTTGGCTGAGCCCCGGTTGCTGGTGCCATCCCTCCGTCCGACTGGCATGTCCACCGAGATGGTGATCAGTGCTCGGGGGTGGTCTCTCAGCCTGGCTCGTCTCCATTCGCCCTTGGAGAAGATGTGGCGCTCGAGTCTGATAGGTGCAGGCCTGTTGACACAGCCATGCGACGTAGGGGCGTGGCGTCGGCGATGGCTCCCGCAACGTCGGCCAGGGCGGGCTCCAGCTTGCACCAATGAGACCTGGGAGATCAGCTCCGACCCCACGGCGGCCTGTTGACCGTCGGATGGTGGCTGTTGACGCCTCTGTTGTCGGCGGGCCCTGTAGCAGCCGATGCACACCTGGTGAGGCTTAGGATTCCACCCGCGAGGCCCCTCCGTGAAAATGTTAAAGACGCTCTTGCATTCCGGGCATGACGTTCGCTTAGCCCCGTCCGCAGGGCTCGGGCGGGGCTCGTCTGTGGAGTCGTCTTAAGGCGCCGGAATGACGACATGGCTGACAGGGAGGACGACGGGAGAGCGTTACGGGCCATCTCCTTGTTCTCGACGAGCGCGATTACCTCGGGGGCGGCTTTCAGCAGGCTGTCTCCAAGCACAGGCCCGGCGCACTGAAACAATTGGACGGGGGCCTGGGCATCCTCTATGCCTGAGCCGGTGCAGAATATGTCCCAATGTCGGATGAACACATTCCATTCCTCTATTGACACGCCCACGTCAACCCTGGGCCGATCGAGTCTCGGGCCGCGAGGGGCTGGGGCCTGGGCCGGCGCGGCCATGACAGGCGCTGCATGCTGGTGGGCAAGTCCATGATTGTTCAACATAGCAATGGCGAGTGCTTCAGACACGTTGCCGGATGTGAACTCACAGGCGGGGACAGAGCATCCAACGACGACCATGGTGTCTTCATGAAGAAACACACTCCTCAATGTCAGTTTCAGTATTTAATAAAAGACAAAGATGAAGACACCCTGAAACAGACACAGACAGCACAGTCAGCTGACAACGTATATCATGAATACACAATAACACTATAGTAACACATAAATATATATCTATATAATGCATATATAATATAATATATAATATGTATGAACAGTAATGGTGCATCAAGCATCTCACATGAATGAGTGAACGAACGTCTCTGCAGGAGGCGAAGTGAAGAATGAGAACTAAGATGGCCGCTCAGCAATAACAGCGCAGTGCAAGGCATATCCAGTTGGATGCTGGTAAGACGCTGCCCTCTAGTGGCCGGCGATAAACTCTTCATAACCAACTTCGAAAGAGTGCCTAAGCTTAACCGTCTAAAGAACTTGCCTAACCTTAACCAACTTCGAAGATTGCCTAAACTTAACCAGTGTAGAAACTGGCGTCGGCCAATCAGAGAGCGCCTGCCAGAAATGCGGCTACGGAAAAATATCACGCACGTTGCCCTTCTCTTTTAGTCTCCCTCTAGTGGTTAAAATATCATATGACATGAATGACACGTTTCCCTTCTCTTTTAGCTCAGAGGAAGGATGTGCATAATGTTATTTTTTAGATAATATAATGTTATTTTGTTTGTTTTGTGAAGTATACAACGTCTCCATTTTATACATTATTCAACCCTGATAAAAGATTGTTCTGGAAAATAATGTAGGAATAACTCGTATGGTTTATGTATAGTGTTTATGTATGCTTTATGTATTGCTGTTTCTATTTCTATTACATTTGGAATAACTATTGACCTCCACCTATAGCCTACTTGTACTTCCTTGATTTCGACAATCAACAATAATGTCCATTATCAAAGCATTTTATGTGTGAGAACCAGATACAAATGTTTTTATTATAGTAGATCATGACTATATGACAGTATATATTACTGTTATTTTAGTCTGCTTGTTTTTTTTCCACCACTGAGATGTGCCCCATGGGTATATGACAGCTGCTGCCCATTCTGTAACAGCTAACCTCATTTGTACCATGGTAGTGTTTCCATTGGGGAGAGCGCAGAGTTAATTCCTGTATGAGTGGAGTGGAGGGAGGGACACACCCTGTTTTGAGCCTAGCAAGGCGTGAAACACATAGAAATTACCTCTTAATTGGCCTCGCCCCCATGGGACTTGAGGATGTGTTATTTCGTTTTGTGGGGGCCTGATCCCATGCACTGAAAAGTCAGCCGATAGCGCTTGATAACAATATTCCACAGGCAGAGCTCATCACTGAAGGTGCGTAGGCGGTCAACTTAGTTCGCGGGCTGCTATTCTCATCTCTCAACCTTAAAAATAAACATTTTGGAGAAATGTGTTATCTGCAGAGCATGGTGTCTTTTTTACACTAAGAGCTCAAATTTGTCCAGTTATTTTTTTTAGGAATGGAGAACCTCACGGTAAGCATGATTATTTATTCATTGTTAAGATAATTCAATACACAGTAGATTATATTAGATAAAAATGTATTGTCATCATACAGCACAAGTACAGTACAACAAATACAAATAACAGTAAAGTGCAATGTAAATGTGATTACACTTTAACGATATAAAATATATAAATCGTGTTACTTAGTATAGTGCTCATCAGATGTATGTACAGAGTTGTAGTATTAATAGTAGAATTCATTACAGAATATATATTATCCTGCGATTGGTTCATGTGAAACCAGCACCTTCCATCTATGCTAGATATGAAATCTGGAGTTTAATGTTTACTGTTTAATTCGTATATTTTGTTAGTTAATATATTTATTCATTTCAAAATACATGTATTTTGTCAGTTGTGTATTAATTTTATAATGTACTTAATTGAATACATGACCCGTTTCTTTTCATATCTATTAGTTAAAAACAAAATATTTTATGCAGATGTATATTTGTTGAATGATTCATCTGATTTCCATCTTGTCATTAAATTGTGAGAACAGACTCCTACTCCAACGGAGTGCTGCTCCAACACAAACTCTGGTCTAAATAACATAATATAATCCTTTAACAGCAACTGGAGACCAGACACATCAATAACAGTATTACAACATTTTAAATGACAGTCAATTTAGAATACAATTACATTTGAATACACTTTCTATTTAGCTTAATATTATATACAGGTAAATTCAAAAATGAAAATAAATAGATTATATAATTGAGTTGGTGTAATCCAATGAATTATTACACTATTGATAAAAATTGTTGGCAGGACATTTGTAACAGATTACATGTTGATTATCTGTATTACCTGTAGCCAGAACACTAAGCTCTTGTGTTTCTGTGTTACCTGTAGCCAGATCAATAAACTCTTGTGTTTCTGTGTTACCTGTAACCAGAACACTAAGCCCTTGTGTTTCTGTGTTACCTGTAGCCAAAACAATAAACTATTGTGTTTCTGTGTTACCTGTAGCCAGAACGCGTGAACACTTTAGGCAACCAACTTGCGCTTCCGCGTTTCTCTGATTGGCCGAGCGCCTTCCGCGTTTCTCTGATTGGCCGAGCGCGGCTCCCCCTTAAGCTCCAGGACAGAGGCTGAAAACCCGCAGTTCTTGCCCGACTGATGGGAGCCGAATCCCGGATCCGATTTTTCTGATGAATACCCCCAAAAAATGGAGGTCCCGAACGCATGGAAGTATTGATTGCGCCGTAACGAATCATTAAAAAAAGATACTGTTAACTGGAATATGATGTGCCTTTACACATATGTTGGATTATGTAATTGGTTTGTCATGACTAACTAATAAAAAATCGCGATTTACCCTGTGGCTACAACAACACACAGTGACTACATGCAAGCGCAAGCAGCCAGAACACTAAGCTCTTGTGTTTCTGTGTTACCTGTAGCCAGAACAATACACTCTTGTGTTTCTGTGTTACCTGTAACCAGAACACTAAGCCCTTGTGTTTCTGTGTTACCTGTAGCCAAAACAATAAACTATTGTGTTTATGTGTTACCTGTAGCCAGAACACTAAGCTCTTGTGTTTCTGTGTTACCTGTAGCCAGAACAATAAACTCTTGTGTTTCTGTGTTACCTGTAGCCAGAACACTAAGCTCTTGTGTTTCTGTGTTACCTGTAGCCAGAACAATGGCGGGAGATTGTGAACAAGAAGATGCAATTCCCCCCAGAACTCATCGGCGCCATCCAGGAGGGGAAAATAGACTTGGTGTGTGCACTGCTGAAGACCGGCGATGGCATCATCCGCCAGCTGGACGAGTCCGAGGATCGCCTGTGGAGGGAGGCCCTCAACCTGTCCATCCGCCTGGGCAATGAGGTGGCCATGGACGCCCTCCTGCAGGGGGTGAAGTTTGACTTCCGGCAGATTCATGAGGCGCTGTTGGTGGCGGTGGACACCAACCAGCCCCGCGTGGTGAAGCGCCTGCTGGACCGGCTGGACCAGGAGAAAGGCAACAAGATGGACGTGCGCTCTTTCTCCCTGGCCATCTTCGATCACTCCATCGACAATTCCCAGTTCGCCCCCGGCGTGACCCCTCTGACCCTGGCCTGCCAGAAGGACCTGTACGAGATCGTCTCCATGCTCACCCAAAAGGGCCACAACATCCCGTGGCCACACAAGATCTCCTGCGCCTGTCTGGAGTGTCGCAATGGCCGGCAGTATGACCTCCTGAAGTTCTCCTTGTCCCGCATCAACACCTACCGTGGCATCGCCAGCCGCGCCTACCTGTCCATCACGTCCGACGACGCCATGCTGAGTGCATTCAGTCTGAGCAGGGAGCTCCGCAAGCTCTCAAAGAAGGAGCCAGAGTTCAAGGTCCGACACAGACACACATATTTACCTATCAGGGTTGGAAACTAATTCACTTTGACTTCAATCCATTCCAAAATAACCTTTAATAACATGCCTCCTGAAATGTTTTGAACTGTAAGTCAATATTTACCTCAACCCTACTGATGTATCGTGGATTCAGTTTATAATTTTTTTTGAAATACTTAAAGTAGCTATGGATTAAATCTGTATGTAGAGTAATCATAAAATAAAAAATCATCCACAAAGCTTTTAGAAAGGTGCGGAATAAAAGTATTGCTTTTCCCCCCCAAAAATGTTTCCCATTTCCCCACGTGGAATTAGAGGTCTGCGTGGGCCTGAAATTTCTACCCCAGCCCAGCCCAAACCTGTACCATTCAGGCCCGGCCCTACCCTAGCCCGAAAAGTTAAGCAATTATTCAGCCCTAGCCCGACTTAAGCCCGAGACCAATATTACGATGTGATGACAGACATCACACACACACACACACACACACACACACACACACACACACACACACACACACACACACGCTACCTACGTTACACACACACAAATGCTGCATTATGACAAAAAATGCACAATGCAATAACGACATAGCTCTGCGGCTAACAACAGCAACAATTACATGCCCACAGACTAAAACTTTAATGTCACAACACTAAAACATACCGAAAACACTCATAAACCAGCAGCCTATTAATTTGAGTAAATCAGGATGGACTCACCACTTCACTGTTAGATGAACGTCAGCAACAAAAACCTCTTGCGTTGAATAACGTTAACAAAACTCACAAATCTCCGCCAACCGGCTAAATCCAAGAACAATCATGCAAAACCTTTTACAGTTTATTCCACTCTGCTGTTAATTCGCGGGCACTGTGAAGGAAAAGAATGGCATCCAACGTTGATGGCTTCAACGCTGTTCTCCTCTCCTCCAGTGTTCTCCCTGCAGTGCTGAAATATCGCTCGCTCGAGCTGCTGCTTGCCGGTATACTCAACACATAGTCTAGCTAGCAAAGGCAGCTTCTCCATCTCCGACACGCACGCTCTCAGTGGTCTAGCTTGTTGCTTTGATTGAAGCGCTACGTGAAGTGATGGCATGCTTGTGTGTGTCTTCCTCTGTGTGTGTGCGCGTGTGAAAAAAAAAAGGAGACAAATAAAAGGAGCCCGAGCCCTACCCGAACGCGTGAATATTAAAGGCAACCAACTTGTGTTCGGCTTTTCTCTGATTGGCTGCGACCCCCCGCCCCCACGCGCAGGCAAGCGGCAGCCGTCCCACGTCCCAAATGAAATCCAAGGAGCAAGCGGCAGCGCGGGCAACCAACTTGTGTACCAACCAGGGGCGTAATTTGCGGGGGGGTCCCCGGAAAATGTCCCCTGCATGATTTCAGAATGCAGTATTTGTCCCCCCCATGTTTTCCAAACCGCTGCAACTGCGCGGCCTGGCGGCCAGCACTGTGACTCGCTACTACACAGTGCCAGCACTGCAGATTTACCCTACTCTTGGAATGCATGGCCAGATCCTCAAAGTCATACATAGGGGCGCTGTCTCGATAATGCAGTGTTATTAAAGCAGCGTGTAGTGTAGCCGACGCTGGAAATCCGTTGGTAAAGAAATAGCGGCCTGGAATAGTTTTTGTTTTGGGACAATTCGCAGTAAAGGAATATATCTGTCGGCGATGTTGTATGCGGGAACGAATTGCAGAGAGGGAGGACTGACTGAAGTGGAGAGTGTGTTTACTTGTGTCTCAGAAAATAAATGTCTCATCTGATTTCTTTAATAATAATAACCTGGACTTGCTGCAGGCGCAGCATATGCATCAGGATATTCTGGACTCACTGGACATTCATGTTGTCATGAAGGAGTTTATTTCCACCACTCCTGAACGCAAGACCACCTTCTGTGTTTTACCGTCTTCGGAATAGGTAATGTGTGTTATTATTTATTGCTCCTGCAGCGATTGTTGTTGCGACAGTGACACAGAGGGCGCAACAGCCAGGTGGGGTAAACTGGGCTGTGATGTGTGCATCAGAACGCTCAGAGCGCGGAGTTGGGCAGCTGTTTTGATTGAAAAGTTTGATTGAAAAGTTTATTAACAGATTGCAGAATGGGTACAGTACAGTACAGCTCAATACATACAATTGTTAAGGGGATGCAGACCAGAGAAAGACTTTCGTCTTGTTTACATCAGGGACCGTCCCCCATTTTCAATTCATCATAGTATCCTAGTGCAGGGGTTCCCAAACTTTTCAGGCCAGGGCCCAGAAAATAAGGCGTCAGAGAGCCGCGGCCCAATGCACATCGTCAGGCTTTTTTTTTTTTTCAGGTGACCGATTTTTTAAGCCAAATATCACTTCAATCCTATTAAGTTAGTTGAATGAATGAATGAATGAATGAAATGAATGAATGAATGAATGAATGAAAATGAATGAATGAAAACTTTATTAACAGATTGCAGAATGGGTACAGTGCAGTACAGCTCAATACATACAATTGTTAAGGGGATGCAGACCAGAGAAAGACTTTCGTCTTGTTTACACCAGGGTCCCCCATTTCCAATTCATCATAACATATATGACATACATGACATACAGATAGTCCTACATCTATACATTTATGACATACCAGATTTGCAATTACAGTACTGTATTTGTGATACAAAAAGAGTCCAGAAAGAGAAGAGTATATACATTAGGCGTAGAAACTGTACATTGGATTGGGTAAGTGGGGGTGGGACTGTACATTGGAGGTGGTTGGGGGGGGGGGGGGTGGGTAGGTGGGGGTGGGACTGTACATTGGAGGTGGTTGGGGGGGGGGGGGGGTAGGAGTGGGGGGGGGGGGGGGGTTGGGTAGGAGTGGGGGGGGGGGTTGGGTAGGAGGGGTGGGTGGGGACTGTACATTGGAGGTGGTTGGGTGGGGGGGGGGGGGGGGGTGGGTAGGAGGGGTGGGTGGGGGACACTGTACAACTGTACAAAACAACACTGTACATTGGATTATTGACAAGACCATACTTGGTAATTTACTGTACATTGGAGGGGGTTGTGTTCGGACATTTACAGGGGCCAGTTTCGAGTTGCAGTCTCCCTTAGGTGTTTTTTGAGAGTGTTTTTGAAAGTGGGTAGTGATTCACATTCCTTTACAGCTTTGGGTAGGGCGTTCCACATTGATGTGGCATAATTGCGAAACGTGTTTAGTCCCTTGTTTGAGCCGAATCTGGGTTTAACATGATTTGTGGAGCTCCCTCTGGTGTTGTGATCGTGGTATTCATTTATATGTGCTATTTATGAGAGGGCTAACTTGTTGTAAAATAATAATGATAATAATAATAGCCTCATTAAAATACTATTGTTGCTTCGGTTGTTTTCAGCGTTTTATGTGCATAATCTGTTATTTAGTTTGAAATGTTCGTTGAAATAAGTAGATTTTTCGTTTTTGTTTATTTATTAAGTTAATATAAAACCATATAGTCACATTTTAGAATACAATAGAATAGAATTTTAGAATACAACTAGAAACACTGTCCTGGCCTGCTTCTAGGTTCAGTGGCCTGAAAAAAAAATAAAAATAAAAAAATAAAAAATAAAAATAATATTTTTTTTATTTTTATTTTTTATTTTTTTAAATCATCTCGTGGCCCACCCGTGGCTGCTCGCGGCCCACCTTTGGGTCGCGACCCCGACTTTGGGAACCACTGTCCTAGTGAACGAGAGTGTTGGTTATGACTGACAGACAGTGGAGCTGTTTGCAGATAGCGAGCATTTTGACGTGTTGCGTGGTGGCGATGTCTCGCAGACAATACAACTACAAGTATAATTATATAATATATATATTTTATATAAAAAAAAATTATATATAAAAAAAAACTACCCCCCCCCTGCGACGTCACTGACCACGCCCCCTAATATGTCCCCCCCACCGCTGGGACCAAAGTTCCGCCACTGGTACCAACCAACTTGTGTTCAGCTGCTGTACCAACCAACTTGTGTTCAGCTGCTGTACCAACCAACTTGTGTTCAGCTGCGGTAGCAGTGGAGCGCTGCTGACTGATTATTATGTTTCGCGTTTTTAAAAACCAACTACCAGATTCACTCGTCACTGTACATCAATTTTTTAGATGAATGATTGTGGATATAATATAGAAAACACATCATTATGATATTGTCAGATGGCGCAAAATACAATGGTGAGTGAGAAATATATCTCCAGTGATAAAACCCAGTGCTCTATGTCTCTATGATACACAGCGTGGATGGGCTTTCAGAGGGAGAGGCATGCATGTACATAATTTCACCATAATCAAATACAGACATAATTGTGTGGCTTGACGCAGCAGCGGCGCACGGAAGCCGGGGACAAACCACCGCGTCGCCCCGCTGGCGCTTCAGCAGCCTCCACGGGCGAAATAACATATAACGTTACAGCGTACAGTTCCACACTGATGTACAGTGACACCCAGCAGAGTTTCTAGTTACAGTAGTGACGCGTGAATCGATAGTCCTAACAGTGTTTATTATTAAGAGTCAGATAGTCCGCACAGTGTTTATAGTCCTAACAGTGTTTATTAGTAAGAGTCAGATAGTCCTAACAGTGTTTATTATTAATTAACGTCATAAACCACATATCCGTTGTAGAAGCCCTTCAATGACAGCGCTCTCATATTTTGCGAATGCATAAACTATATCTTAAATTATGGATATGTGTCTAATATGGCTGTCGCTTATCAATGACTTCGCGACAGCCATATTAGACACTCACTGTACATCAGTGTGGAACTGTACGCTGTAACGTTATATGTTATTTCGCCCGTGGAGGCTGCTGAAGCGCCAGCGGGGCGACGCGGTGGTTTGTCCCCGGCTTCCGTGCGCCGCCCGCGGCTTGACTCGGTCCAGCTCCAGCAGCAGCAGCGGCCGTGCTCCGTTGTAGGAAGCCCTTCAATGACAGCGCTCTCATATTTTGCGAATGCATAAACTATATCTTAAATTATGGCTATGTGTCTAATATGGCTGTCGCTTATCAATGACTTCGCGACAGCCATATTAGACACATCGCCATAATTTAAGATATAGTTTATGCATTCGCAAATATGAGAGCTCTGTCATTGAAGTGGGTGGTGGCAGCGTTACTAACAGTAGCGATTTTTATTGTTTTGTCATGACCAAATATAATCCCAACATAGATAGGAGGTGTACTGTATGTCAAATGTCGGTCATGTGGTGGAAGAGTTTAGTACAGTCACACAACAGAACACCAGTGTTTCTAGTAGATATGTTTATTAATATAAATAAACACCTCTGTCTGAACTGGTTCGACCAGCGCGTTGGTTCGACCAGCGCGTCTGCCCGCGTCTCTCAGCGGATAAGGGCGTGTGCTAGGGCGGTCACGTGGCCGTGTGGCCAATCAGAGAAACGCTGAACGAAAAGCTGAACACAAGTTGGTTGCCTTTAATATTCACGCTACCCGAACCCTATCCTGCATTAAAAAATCTGCCCAAGCCCGGCCCTAATCTGTCCATGGTGTCGGGCTCCGTCGGGCCCCCTCGGGCTTGCAGACCTCTACGTGGAATGCACCTGATTGGAGAAATGACATGCTGGTGCTCTAGTGCGACATCTAGTGGCTGAAGGTTATCTATCGCACCTTTTAAGAGTGAAAAGACATGAAAATGGCCAAATTGGATTAATAAGGTTTACAGGCAACAGAGATACTCTCTGGGATCCACTTCAGAAATCTTCACCAATCATCATTTTAGGGGAGTAGGTTCAGTATGGCCATGCCATAGTTTATAGAATAATAGTTTATAGAATAAAAAAGTAAAGTAGCCACGATACGGCACACTTGTGCAACTTCAATCAATCAACTTCAGTTACACAAAGCATGAACGGTTTATGTCAGTTACTCATAAATCACCTTTCTTTTTTTTATCTACTTTTTCTCCCCATTTTCTATTTTTCTCCCATCCCAATTTCGTATTATCCAATTCTACCCTCCCCTGTCTCGAACGTTGTTAGACCATGCCTCCCACTGGTCGGCTGCAATGTGGACCAAGCCTTGCATCACGTGTCCCCTCCGGTACACGAGGAGGCAGCCGTCGCATCTTTTCACCTGTACAGCGCAATTTCTCAGTGGCGAGGAGTAACGCGTGGGAGGCTCACGCTGCCCCCGATACTTCCTGATTCTGCTGTACAGGCGCACCAACCGACCTGTAGGAGTCGCTGTCCACAACGTCCGATCCCCACCCACCGGCTTTCCCACCCCCTAATACTGCCAATTGTATTAGTATGAACGACCAGCCAAGCCGGAAGCAACGCCGAGAGCTGGGCTCGAACCCAGCATCTCCTGCGTTAGTGGCGAGCGTCTTGCCCACTGTGCCACTTAGCCGCCCCATAAATAATTTTTATTTTATTTTTTGGATTTTTTACCCCCTCCCTTTTCATCCATTTTTCTCCCATCCCAAAGTTAGTCGTTATGCCAATTCCCAATCCCCTTCCTGGTCGCTGCACACCTACCCCCTACAGTCGGTCTGGGAGAGTGGAGGCTATCACATGCTTCCTCCGACACATGTGTAGCCAATCAACCGCTTCTTTTCACCTGGCAGTGCGGACTCTCACTGAGAGGGTGTAACGTGTGGAAGGATCACACTACCCCCCTTAGATCCTTTCCTCGCTGAGCAGGCGCCCCGACCGAACTGTAGGAGTCGCTGTTTACAACGACCAGGAGGACTCACCCACCAGCTTTCCCACCCCTAACACTGCCAATTGTGTTAGTATGAACGACCAGCCAAGCTGGTAGCAACGCCGAGAGCTGGGCTCGAACCCAGCGTCTCCTGCGTTGGTGGCGAGTGCCTTGCCCACTACACCACCTAGCCGCCTCATAAATCACTTTTCTGTTGTAAAACAAATGTTTTAAGAAACACAATGTGGGTTCACACTGGTAGACTCTCCAGACCACACACACTTTGGAATACGAAACCATTTACAAAGATGTTTTGTCTCCTCCTCAGCCTCAGTACCTGGCCCTGGAGGAGCTCTGCCAGGAGTTCGCCGTGGAGTTGCTGGGAATGTGTCGTAACCAGAGCGAGGTGACCACCATCCTGAACAGCTGTGGAGACCAGAGGCAGGACCACCTAGAAGAACAGGCCTTTGAGGAGGGGATCCCCAATCTGTTACGTCTGCGGCTCGCCGTCAACTACAACCAGAAGCAGGTAGAGGAACACAGACGGCTGTCGACTGGAGACAAGTTACACAATCTCATGCGTGAGCCAGAATAGGGAGGTGTAGTCTGATGTCACTTTAGTTTCCCGTGCGGTCCACCCGTATAGGGATTTATCATTGGGAAAATGTATTATCGGCTATTGTAATAATTCTGCCTCATGAACATTAGAACGCCTGTCGTTCAGTGCTGTCGCCTAATACACGGTGGTACGTCTGTGGTGACGTCAGTCAGCAGCGCCAAAGTGAAGTGTAGTTCCTCAGTGAACGAAAACATAAACGTTGTTATTTTGCTACTTTTCCGATTAACTCATTGGTGGTCAATAACGAGTAAACTCGTGTTTCGCCGCCAATGCTTGAGCGCCAATAACAAGTAAACTCGTTTTTGGATCCTTTGATTTTTTCCCTTTGATCCCCGTTCTATCTGGTCATCCGGATCACTCTAGGTGTCCCTGGCTCATTTGCCTACATTGGAATTGCAATGCCGATCGAATCTCACCAGGTGGCAGTATCGCCTACCTTTTTAACTCTGATAGAAAGGGATCAGTAGAGACAATGTCTAAACTGGATTGTCAAGACTCGCTCTGAGGGGGAGGAGCTCTTGCAGGGCAATCGCTAGGAGATCTGCTCGCCTCAAAACCTATAGTTTCCCGTAAACACGTGTAATTACATATAAACAAGTAATCGCGATCGCCGATGGGATCATTGGAATTATTCTTTTTGGAGTCCCTTCTGGCTAAGGTAAGGCATATTCTATGTCTATTTTACCGAACCTGAAACATATTTCTGTAATGATCACAGTGTCCGCAACAAGCTATTACCAGACCTAAACCAAGCTTTTTCTAATGATCGCATTTTCGGGGTAAGACTGAAATGAAATATCGTGAAAATGGTCAAGAAAAGATGGCACTAGTCAGTGCAGATGGGGAAAGCTTGTGGACATCAAAGAGTTAATTGCGAATTTTTTCATGTTGAGCTATAGATTGTGGAGGAATACACACAGAAAGGTACACCATGCCAATGTTCATGCTTTATTTGTTTTAAACGAGACGATTTAGAAATGGGTCCATTGGAAATACATTGTAATTTCAAGGAGGTTGGACAGCGCGGGAAATACCAATGACGTAACCACTACACCTCCCTATACAGGTGTGATAGGATTTTGAGATGTGATGAACATTCTAATGACGGTGTAGTGATGGCTAGTGTCTATTGAAAGCTATTCAGCTTGTATTTCCAGGTTACCAGCTTTGCCGATTTTGTCTTTCAACTTACTATGTGCTTGTGACACTGTATCTATGAAGGGATGTATTATTTAGCCTTCAACGTTTGAATGAAAAATCAAGTTTGAATGAAAAATGCCAAGCGCCCTGATCTGTTTCTTTACAAGTATTTTTGTTATAAGAATAATGAGCTGAACAGTTATTATTTATTTGATTTGGGAATGTCTAGCTAGAATTCTTTATCAGGAAGTTCATCTACAGGAAATAAAGAGACAATGGCAGAAGTGGGCGGGGCCTATGAGGTGAATAGGGTACTAAAATCCTGAGAAAACCTCTCTCTCTATCCCTCCCTCCTCTCTTTCTGTCTCTCTCCCTCCCTCCCCCCTCTCTTTCTCCCTCCCTCGCTCTCCCTCCCTCCCTCTCTCGCTCTCCCTCCCTCTCTCTCTCCCTCTCTCTATATATATGCCCTGCCCCCCCCCCCCCACTCTCCCTGTACAGTTTGTGGCCCACCCTATCTGCCAGCAGGTGTTGTCCTCTATCTGGTGTGGTAACCTGTCAGGTTGGAGGGGCAGCAAGACGGCCTGGAAGCTGCTGGTGTCTGTGGGGATCTTCCTCACCATGCCGCTTGTCTGCCTCGTCTACTGGGTCGCGCCCAAGTCCAAGGCATGGCTCCCGGGTTCTGTTAATTTTGAAATCATGCCACTCAGGAAGCGTATTTCCTCCAAAATTACAAATATTGAAAAAACCTTTGCGCTGGGAAGGTTGTAATAGAATGAATTTTCCCCCAAAAAGACGTGCAATTTATGTTCACATTTTGAGGCTGGGATAGATGGGGAACGTTTTAAGCAATGTAAGTGCACTTCACCAGGCTTCACCAGGGTTGGGGATTGGCAAATAGGACAAAGTCACTACGGATAGCATAGAAGGCTATATGGAAACTACTGGCCATCTGAATTGCCTTAATTAAACTCACATCACTTACAATAAATAGTTGCAGAGGGAAAAGCATATAATGTATTTTAAATTAAAAGTCAGGAAGAGGATTGTTTTATTGCCACTTTTAAAGACTGGAGTTTCAGTGTTACACAGCCTTTACACAGGTTTTTCCAGTGTTACACAGCATTTACACAAGTATTTTAAAGAGTGCTGTTTCAGTGTTACACAGCCTTTACACAGGTATTTTAAAGAGTGATGTTTCAGTGTTACACAGCCTTTACACAGGTATTTTAAAGAGTGAAGTTTCAGTGTTACACAGCCTTTACACAGGTATTTTAAAGAGTGATGTTTCAATGTTACACAGCCTTTACACAGGTATTTTAAAGAGTGAAGTTTCAGTGTTACACAGCCTTTACACAGGTATTTTAAAGAGTGAAGTTTCAGTGTTACACAGCCTTTACACAGCTCTGACTTTGTTTACCAGGTCGGAAAGATACTGAAGATTCCTGTGATCAAGTTCCTGCTTCACTCTGCTTCCTACCTGTGGTTCCTCATCACACTGCTTGGAGAGTCAATAACCATGGAACTGTATCGAGACAAATTTGCTTCCCGCCAGCAGAACATCCTACACAGCTCCTTCCATATGGTGTGGGTGGTTGGTGGGTAGCTCGTCTTTCTACCTTGACCTCCCTTTAATTTTGAATATACATTTTATTAGATTTATTTTAGGGGATATCTTTAACTCAATCTGCGCCGTCCACGTATATATGTGTTTGCTCGACAACCGTTGAACGTCAATCACGTATATATACATGATTTGGTCTGTTTTCCTTTTTTCCGATTTTAATATTCTATTCAGTGTCACGGACCTATATGTTAGCGTTAAAAGGCATACTGGGACCCAGAGGGTGCAGTACCGGCCAGATCCTGGTAGGTGGCAGTATCGAGAATGCAGTAAACCCTGTTCCAGACTGTGTGTTACATCTAAACCCCTCCCGGCGCAGAATTTAGACGGAGCCAAGTAAATCGCTTCATCCGACCACTTCGAAACGCATCTAGCATCTAGCACTCAATCCATAAGTTGTGCCAAATTATGTCCGAGACCAAATGGACATCAATACTGGAAATCGCGATCAGACAATTGGAATATTCTTTTTGGAATAACCCCGATCAAAGTAAGGACTATCTGACAATAATTCCACCTTGATCCTACAATGTTTTCATATCTATCCAGCTGATCAGCATGTGTGGTGTTCAAAACGAATGCCGTTACTGGTGACCAAATCAAATAGTAGCGTGTCTGGAAGCTGCTGGTGTCTGTGGGGATCTAGCAGAATTCACGTAGCGCCCTATAACTCAGCTTTTCAGGAATAAGCCCGGATCGGGCTGGGCGATATGGCCAAAAATGATATCACGATATCGATAACGATATCATATCACTCGATATCGCTAATTATCGATATTGTTATAAGCAGTGATGCAGTGGTGGTACCACTCGGTACCACGCCGTCCTAGCAGTTCGCTGAGCAGAAGTGCGCGCACGGATGTGCATGCGCGTGCACACAAAAATGCGTTCACAACTTTCAGGGTGCGAACCATACCATGGTCTTCGGGGGAGCTCATTATATTTTGCGGGGGGGGCGGGGTCAGCAGCGCTGCGCGTGCCTCACAGGGAGGACTTTACTGTGACGCTTGCTGACATAGGCTATACGCTATAGGTATGAGTAACGTTACAGAACCACACATAGTCTACACCACACAGGTGTCTGCATGCATGATGAAGACGCACATATTGAAATACACATGCTCAGACTAACCCCTCTGATCCAACACTAAAATTCACACACAACAGTCATATTTAGTATTTACACATAAACACACGGATGAACCAATACCGAACAACAAGTCCACGACCAAACACATCGAGTCTAACATTATTATAGTAGGCAAATGCAACATTATCACACCAGTCAGCAGTGGCACCCTGGTCAGTACTCAAAGAGTGACGCACCCACACACGAGACAAGCGCAGCTGCGCATGTAACCAACGCACAACAATCATACAATAGATATTTTATAAATGAGCAATAATGATAATAATACAGTTACTGTAATTAGGAAAAGTAGGTCTTACCTTAACACAGAAGCGACCACAAAGGCCTGGGATCAGCTGCCTGCGAGATGCGTCCTCACTTGCTGTTTTAAAGTGGCGCGCATAAGCAGGGTAGTTATTCCAGACTGCTTTTACAGTATTAAAACTACTCGCCACCCACCTGATGGTGAAGATCTGCCCAATTCTCAAAATATGCATGTCACAGAAGTAGTCCCTGCAGCAGTTGTTAGTGTCGCCAGCAGTCAATTTAAAATTGTCTGCGATTGAAGATAGATGCTCCTACCGGCTCCTGCTCAGTCGAGTCGATTGGCTGCTTCGCCTTCTTTGTAAAACCAAAATTGGTTAGAAGGCTTACTTCTTTGATAATTCGTTTAACTTTCAACATTTTCCTGAATACCTGTATTTTTTTTCTTTTAAAACGGCGGGTGAAGTTTGATTTGTGCCTGCAGGCTGCAGCGCCGCCACGCTCCGAATGGTAAACGCAAGAATAGCATGCATGTTGCCATCTATTACAAGTAGGGTATATCTGCAGTGCCGCAACCCCATAGATTTATGCTATTGTCTATTACGGTGAATTAGTGCGCATATCATGAATCATACATCAAAATAGCCTAATTTTACGCATTATACACGATGATGACGATACAGAAAATTACAGAAAAATTAGAAATGCATGGCAAAAATTACATTTATTGTCAGTATTTTAGAGACCCCCCAAAAATTCACAAATCATGTTTTCAGGGGAGCTAATGTCTCATCTAGGGGAGCCATGGCTCCTCTAGCTCCCCCATGGTTCGCACCCTAGTTTATTTTCTATCTTTTACGGCACGGTGGTGTAGTGGTTAACACTGTCGCCTCACAGCAAGAAGGTCCAGGGTTCGATTCCCGCTTGGGGACCAGGTTTCCATGATGCCAGGTACTCAGGTGGGGTATCTCCCAGGTCTTTCTGTGTGGAGTTTGCATGTTCTCCCCGTGCTCGCAAGGGTTTCCCCCCCAATAAGATAAACCCAATGGAAAAACATGCACAACAGATCGCTAAGGCTGTGGCGTCCTTGACGAAGACGGACAGGAGCACTTGGATTGGTCCCCGGGGGCGCGGCTCACGTTGACGCCCTATCTGCTCCCGGCTGCCCATGGGGGGAAGGACAACGGGATGGGAAAAGTGCAGAGAAACATTTCATCGGCGACTCAGTGCATGTGTGTGTGTGTTCCTGTGGGTCGCCCATCTCGCGTGTGTGTTAAACTGCATGACAAATAAAGACTTCTAGTCTATTATAATTAAAAATTCTCTTTTGGCGCTTTTTTGGTGGACAAACCACCGCACATGTGCACCGTGACTCGTGACTGGAGACTAGCTCTGCTAGCACATATGTGTACAGACGGTTTCAAACTGTATTTTAAATTAGAAAGCAAACTAAATAAATGGACAAGAGAAAAATAAATCTCAACTTGGTCAGTATTGTCATTTGGACAAGCAAAGCCATTACTCTAAGTTGCAGGCAAGAAAGCCAAGTCTGTCCACTGTCTCTGGTTTTAAAACTGCCCTGTTGCAGGTCACAAAAAGAAAAAAAATAATAAATATTATGGTACATGTGGGTATATGTATATATTATATATATATATGTATATATATGTATGTGTGTATATATATATATATATATATATATATATATATATATATATATATATATATATATATATATATATATATATATATATATATATTCGTATTAATTTATATATTTAATTTATACATGACTATTTTATTTTTCATTATTCTGATTTAACTGATGGTCTTGTCATTGTCGTTATTATTATTATTATTATTATTATTATTATTATTATTATTATTATTATTATTATTATTATTATTATTATTATTATTATTATTATTATTATTATTATTATTATTATTATTACTGTCCTGTGATGTCTTGTTTATTAGTATTGTTATTGTATTGTGTTGTCTTGTTTCATGTTGAAAAGGGAAAATAAAGAAAAACTGTGTATATATATATTTTTTTTAGATATTGATTATTAAAATATATCGCAATAATTATCGTTATCGTTTTCTCGCCCAGCCCTACTCTGAAATGATACAATATTCACCACGGAATAACGCGCAAACGTATACATGAAAAGATTAATAATTGTTTACATGTTCGACAGAAGATACTGACTGTCAAATGACCATAGTATTGTCTCCATAGCTATATAATATAGAATATAGATATAGCTCTACAAACAAGGTGACGCACCCCTATCTTTAAAGCATGGCCCAGTAAGAACGGGATAAGGGTAATGGCTGCCAGTGAATGAGTTAAAGGTGCTATAGATAACATTTCTATATAGAGTCATCCTTTTTTAATTATTATAATTTTTTAATTAAAGAATACATCCACAGGGCTTTTAGAAAGGTGCAGAATACCGGACATGGTCACTCGTCCGAACGGCTTGTCAAATGACGCTCGCTAGACGATCGAAAGGGGCAAATTAAACTTTCCAACAATGTATTTGTTGATCGGCGAAAATGCAGCCCGGAGCCGACAGACGAGGGCAAAGTGTCGTGACGTGTGCGCGAGTGCGTGACAGCCTGTATACCGGCCGTCCGATCTTTAAGAGGTGTTAAAAAAAGATTTGCCAGTCCAAAATGAATGCTATTGTTTACATGTTGCGTACATGTATCCCCTCCTTACTTCCCATTTACCAACATAGAATTCACCTAATTGGATAAATAACATGCCGGTGCTCTAGTGCGACATCTAGTGGCTGAATGTTATCTGTAGCACCTTTAACACTTTGGACACTGCAGCGATATGCGTGATGTGTTGTTAAAAGCGCGATGCTCTAAAATATAGGAATACGTGGCGGTGTTTGCAGGGCTATAACTATATTCTATATTATAGCTATGGATACAATACTATGGCCCATTTGACATCGACTATCTATCGTTCAATATGTGTTAAAGAAATAATTTTTTCATCCATACATTCCCATTTTATACCGTGGTGAATATGACTATAGTTTTAGAATAATCCTGTCTAATCCCAGAAAACGACGCTATGCAGCAATACGTGCAATTCGCTAAAAACTTTCCCATTTCTCGCCTGTACACGCTACTATTTTGAAATCACATCTATATTATCGGTATTGTGTTTCATCATGAATGCATGAAAGGGTGGGGGGGGGTAGTTTTTTGATGCTTTGATCGTCACCAACGGCACACGTTGTGGATTAAAATACACACATATATTGTGATCGAAGTGAAATCATGGATCACAGCAGGATTGATACCATATAGGCCTTACCTTCACTAGGATGTACCCCAAAAAGAATATTGCAATTATCTGATCGCGAGTCCCAGTATTGGTGTCGATCGTGTCGCCAACATATATCCGCCACATATCATGCACCGGGAGCAATTCACGCTTCTCAATCCGAGCGGGACAACCGGTCCCCTTGCCCGACCAATAGAAATCCGACCGGAGACTTCTGAGACTATATGAATTGAAAATGGGGGACCCTGATGGAAACAAGACAAACGTCTTTCTCAGGTCTGCATCCCCTTAACAATTGTATGTATTGAGCCGTACTGTATTGTACCCATTCTGCAATCTGTTAAATAAAGTTTTCATTCATTCATTCATTCATCGACCCACAGGTCTTAGAGCAGGGCGATAGAACACCAGCCCTGATTCCAAACTCTAACCTTAACCAACTTTGAAAGAGTCGCCTAAGCATAACCAGTGATAAACTAGGCGTTAGGTTCATTAGAACGCAACACACGCTCGCCATGGACGGTCGCAAATCTCTGAGCTCCAGCAAGAACTCCAGCAACAACTACAATCAACACGGAAAACCAACAAGGTTTCTCATACATTTCATCATCTTCCTACTATGGATTACAGATTACTTTAATTCATCAAGAAAGCTAAACCAAACGGATAAAAGAGAAATCGGAAGAGAAAGCGGTAGACACAATGACTTTTACCTCCTCGACGGCTCGGAGCAGAAACATCTGGCCATTGGAACCGCAGCTATCCACGGGTTCCTAACGGCAAATCCGGAGCGGAAGAAAATGCCCCCAGCAGGTAAACTAGATCGAAGGACGATAATCATCCTTTATCTACTCCTTGCGGGAGATATTAAATTAAACCCGGGCCCGACTACACGACTACAACAGAAAGTGATGAATCAGAGGCTCCCACAAATAGTGACGGCTACCGTCGCGATAAACAATAATGACAACAACATCCTTTTCAACGACACCAACATCCTAACACCGGCGTCGGGTGCATACATTCCACCCGTCACCGGAGCAGTGATGACTGCCGTCGCGATCAACAACGACAACAACATCCTTTTCAACAACAACAACAACAGTGTCAACCCCGGACCCAGCCACGTCAGGACCCCCGTCAGGACGCGAACCCAGACGCGACGACTGGGTCTGGCACTACAGGATGCAACGATGGCTTCGGGTGCCTACTTTCCACCCGATGCCGGAGCAATCAACACACCCGGCGCCGCCGCAGAGGAACACACGGGAGGACGAGACGTCTCCACAGCAGGGAGCCGGCGGGATGGAATAAACACAGCCCCTGGCCCCTGCCCCCTCCCCACGGAATTCCACCACCAGGTGACGCCAGCAGATGAACATGACAAAGAATCTCACCCACCCCCCCCTCCCACACACGGACCAAATAATAACAACACAGCCCCACCCCCCTCCCGTCGCGGGACACCCACCTTGATCAAAGGATCCCCCACCCCCCCTCCGGACATCACAGAGCCCCCCCCCTTCCCACAGAAGAAGAACCCTACCTTTATCTCAAGGATATTGACAACACAGCAGATAAAAACGGACTACATATCTTTCATCTTAATGTAAATAGCCTCAGGCACAAACTGGCAGAAATAAGACAACATTTCAGTAGCGGAAAGGTAAACATACTATGTTTCTCAGAAACTAAACTGGACTCATCAGTAACAGACCCGGAAATTGAATTAGAGAACTATTCTTTAGTCCGCAATGACAGGAACAGGCATGGAGGAGGTGTCTGTATGTACATCCATAAAGACACCAAATTTATTAACCGTACAGACCTAGATCATGAGGCTATTGAAACTGTTTTTGTAGAAATTCTATTTGAAAGGGCTAAATCTGTTCTAGTCGGCACAATTTACAGACCGCCAGACCAAAATGGCTTTTATGATGTGTTGGATGCGTGCTTAGCTGGAGCTGAGGATACAGAAATGATTCTTATTGGGGATTGGAACACGGATATGCAACAAAAAGATGCACCCGTCTTCAAATCCTACAATAGGTTTTGTGATCTGCACGGCCTCAGCCAGCAGATCACGTGTGTGTGAGTCAACTCAGACTACCATTGACCTCATCCTGACCTCTGACAAGTCCAAGATCGCCAATAAAGGGGTTATAGCATGCGGGTTAAGTGATCATTATATGATATTCTGTACGCGCAAAAGGCTAAAACAAAAGGCTGGCTGTCACAAAACAGTCACATCTAGAGACCTCAAAACCTACTCTAGCGAGGCCTTTAACCTTGAACTGGAGAGTCTGGACTGGTCAGATGAGCTCAATGGTACACTGGTTGAAGAAACATGGCTTGGCTTCAAAACCAAATTTTCAACGATACTAAACAACATGGCCCCCCTAAGAACCACCAGGGTAAAAGATCGCGCGGAGCCGTGGATGCACACTGAAATACTGACCGCTATGAAAACCAGAGACAAAAAATGCTCTGAGTTTCTTAAAAGTCAGTCAAAGCTTACCATAAGCACGAGCAGTGAACTCCAAGCCCACGTGACTGAACTCAAACTGGAAAGAAACAGACTAAGAAATGATGTAAACTCCATGATCAAAACAGCAAAAAAAAATTCATCAATGACAAAACTGAGGAAAACAAAAACAAACCACGTGAACTTTGGAAATTACTCAATAACCAACTAGGCTGCAGTAAAAAACTTAAAACCAGATTCTCAAACATAAACATAAAGACGGACAACACGCTCATCACAGAAAAGCTGGATGTAGCCAATTACTTAAATAGTTTCTTCACAAACATAGCCACAACACTGGTAAACAAACTACCCTCCCACTCAGGGCATTATGGGGTAGAACACATAGTAGCATACTACAAGAACCTAGGGGTCCACAAAGACGACTTCAAACTGGAAATGGTAACAACAGATGAGGTACTCAAAAAACTGAGCGCCCTCCAACCCAACAAGGCCACTGGCCATGACAACATCCCCTCCAAATTCCTCAGAGACTCAGCAGCCGCCATCACCCCAGTCATCACACACATAATAAACCTCTCCATAAAACAGGGACACGTCCCCAAGGACTTCAAAATTGCGAGAGTGACCCCTCTGCACAAAAAAGGCAGTAAATTAGACCCAGGCAACTACCGCCCTGTTTCTAAACCTTACCTCCATCTCGAAAGTCATGGAAAAAATTGTATGCGAACAGGTCGAAAAATACCTTGCGGAAAAAAATCGAATCTACGAATTCCAATCTGGCTTCAGAACATCCCACTCCACTGACACATGCCTTCTCTATTTAAACGACCACATCAAACAAGAGGTGGACGCGGGCAAATACTGGGGCATGGTCATGCTGGACCTACAAAAGGCCTTCGACACTGTCAATCACACCATTCTGATTGACAAGCTAAAAGCAATTGGTTTTGATAGTCTATCAGTGAGCTGGATGCAATCCTACCTGGAGGGGAGAGAGCAGATGGTGGAGGTAAACGGTACCCTATCCCCCCCCTCACAGTAAGCTGTGGTGTTCCACAAGGAAGCATACTAGGTCCGCTACTGTTCCTAATTTATGCAAATGACATGTCGTCAGCTTGTGACTGCAACTTGTTCCTGTTTGCGGACGACTCAGCCCTGCTGGTCTCTGACAAGAACAAGTTACAGGTTGAAAAAACCCTCAGCTCAGAACTAGGCAAAATCTGCATATGGCTCGCTGATAACAAACTATCATTACACATGGGCAAAACAGAGTCCATTCTCTTCGGTTCAAATAACAAACTCAGCAAGACCGATGGCTTCTCAGTTACAGTGGGTGACAATATTGTCACAAGGAAAGAAGATATTACCTACCTGGGTTCCATCCTAGAGGCAAATCTTTCCTGTGACAAAATGGCATCCAATGTAATAAAAAAAGTCAACCAACGAACTCGATTCTTGTACCGGATCTCCTCACTGGTAAACAAGAATACCCTGAAGACTCTAGCAGGAGCACTCATTCAAGGGTACTACGACTATGCTTGCACCTCATGGTACCAAAGCACCTCAAAGGCGCTAAAAACAGAATTACAAACATCTCAAAACAAACTGGTCAGACTACTGCTTGACCTTACTCCTAGAACCAACCTCACCCCTGCCCACTTTGACAACCTAGGATGGCTTAGAGTAGACGACAGAGTACAGCAACTTGCAATGGGCCTGGTCTACAAGATACACTACACGACCAAGGTACCCATGTACATGACAAAATACTTCCCAAAGGTCAGTGAATACCACGATCACAACACCAGAGGGAGCTCCACAAATCATGTTAAACCCAGATTCGGCTCAAACAAGGGACTAAACACGTTTCGCAATTATGCCACATCAATGTGGAACGCCCTACCCAAAGCTGTAAAGGAATGTGAATCACTACCCACTTTCAAAAACACTCTCAAAAAACACCTAAGGGAGACTGCAACTCGAAACTGGCCCCTGTAAATGTCCGAACACAACCCCCTCCAATGTACAGTAAATTACCAAGTATGGTCTTGTCAATAATCCAATGTACAGTTTTGTTTGTACAGTTGTACAGTGTCCCCCACCCACCCCTCCTACCCAACCCCCCCCCCCCCCCCACTCCTACCCAACCCCCCCCCCCCCCCCACCCAACCACCTCCAATGTACAGTCCCCCCCCACCCCACCTACCCAATCCAATGTACGTCAAATGTATATACTCTTTTTTTTTTCTGGACTCTTTTTGTATCACAAACAGTACTGTAATTGCAAATCTGGTATGTCATAGCTGTACTGTACTGTACCCATTCTGCAATCTGTTAATAAAGTTTTCAATCAATCAATCAATCAATCAGGCCAAGATATCATGTTTCAAAGGGCGCTCAATACTGCCACCTGGGTGGATGCGGCCGGTATTGCATATTGGCATTCTAAGAATGATTCCCCATGTTAACCCAGATGTACGTGTGCCTGTAATGAATGGAAATATCGAATAAAAGAAATAACGATGAAAACCCGACTATACTCGGGTTTGGCGCCCAAGCATTGGCGAGTTAACCCGACTATCATCGGGTCTGGCGTCCAAAGTGTTAAGCCCCTATACAAAATAAATGTATGTTAGTAACATAATGTTACAATTGACAACAACAACAACAACCACAGTAATCAGGTAAAACTACAATACTGTATAACTGAATCCAGATAATGGAAATTAATGAGATAAAAGTGTGTTAGAATATAAGTTGTGAGTTCCATTATGATTTACTACCATAGTGTCTTTATACCTGTATCACTGTACATAATAATACTGCAACTCTGTACATACATCTGATTAGCACTATTACTTTTATTTATATATAAAAGTTTATACATTTATATATTTTATATCCAGTTTAATCACATTGTGTATTATTACTGCATGTTACTGTTATATTTGCACTCTGGTTAGATGCCAAACCTCTTTTCGATGTACTGTACTTGTGCTGTATGATAACAATACATTTTAATCAAATCAAGTCAATTCTTCTGCTGCTGTGTAGGATTCTTCTGGTACGAGTGCAAGGAGGTGTGGATCGAGGGGCTGCGGAGCTACTTCCGGGACTGGTGGAACTGCCTGGACATGATGGTGCTCAGCATGTATCTGGCTTCCTTCGCCCTGCGTGTGCTCATCATGCTCAAAGGCCACTTTGTCTGCCACGCTCCCAACGGCACAGAGGAGTGTGTCTATTTCACCCAGACCGGTGAGGTTATTGCTGTAGCGTAGGGGTTCTCAGCAGGGTGGTACACTGTGGGGGGGGGGCAACAGTGGCTCGGTAGGTAGAGCAGTCGTCTGGCTATCTGGAGGCTCCCGGTTCGATTCCCACTCCTCCCGGGCAGCGCGTCGAAGTGTCCTTGAGCAAGACACTTAACCCCTAATTGCTCCCGATGAGCAGGTTGGCACCTTGCATCGATAAAAGCCCTATATAAATGCAGCCATTTACCATTTATGGTACCACCCCCCAGGGGCAAGGGCGTCATTTTGTTTTCAATGGTGGAGGGGACACATTTGGGGGTGTGGTCAGTGGTGCGTTGGCCATTTCATACCTAGTTGCACTGTGTTTTAATTAACTTTATTAACCGATTGCAGAATGGGTACAATACAGAGTATGGCTCAATACAAACAATTGTTAAGGGGATACAGACCAGAAAAAGACGTTCATCTTGTTTACATCAGGGTCCTGTCTATCCGATAGATTTATTATTATTATTATTATTATTGGATTAGTTTGGGTACCAAGAGCTTCTTCAAATAACGTTATCTTATCCATCATTATTCCAAGATAAACTTCATGAACTGTCATTATGAATTGAAAATGGGGGACCCTGATGTAAACAAGACGAAAGTCTTTCTCTGGTCTGCATCCCCTTAACAATTGTGTGTATTGAGCCGTACTGTACTGTACCCATTCTGCAACCGGTTAATTAAACATTTCAATCAATCAATCAACCAAATTATTTGTATCAGAGTACTGACATTCACAATTGAACGCTTTACACATTCCTCATAAATACTGTCTTAATAACCATCTCTGCAATGGAGTTTATATCAAAATAACAGTAGCAACCCCCCGGAACCAAATATAATGGGAAAGTTAATTGCAGAAGCTCTTGGTACATAACATTTACATTTAAGATAAGATAAGATAAGATAAGATATTCCTTTATTAATCCCCTTGGGGAAATTCATGACACACACATACAGCTTAACGTCTCATAAATGATATTAACAACAACACAATCATTACATTTTTACAGTAACAATGGCACAGCATAAATTCAACAGACATGTACATTTGTTGAACATGTCAGCATTACAGGAGGCCTGAGACACTGTATGTGATAGCCGGCCGCCTACGTATGGCTGTGGCGCCTGGTGAACTGGAGGGAGGGCGGAGTGGGTGGGGGGGGGAGGGCGGTTAAGGAATTTGGTTGTGGAGCAGTCAAGGGGGGGGTGGGCCCCCACCGTCGAGCATCAGAGGCAGCCTACGTATGGCTGTGGCGCCAGATGAGTCACAACAGCAGGTGCGGATGGGGTGGGGGGGGGTGGGTGGTGGGGAGGGGGTAGGGGGGGGCCTCATCAATCTTATCGCTTCCAGCTAGTACAGACCGTCCCCTCTTTCTCAGAATCACGCATCGCCGGCGAGTCAACTCCTCCGCGCTGACCCTGGCCTTGGTCCGTTCCACAGCAGAAAGGATAAGGAGGGTGTGGGAAGGGGGGAGGGGGGGGGGGGGTGATAACAGATGCAGCTCGAGGCAGATATGCCGCATATAGTTAAAAACAGGTCAATTTTGTCTAATCATCGTCACCATCGTCGTATCCCCTATTACGGTACGGTGGCATTTTTATTTTCACGTCCCTGATTTCTGACGTCATGTCCAGTATGGCCTGTGACCGCGAAAGTTCCTCCACATGGTTAGAAGCAAGTCTCTCAAGAATTGTCTTCAAGCATGACTGTTCGTCTACATGATAGTCCAACATGGTCTTGGAGCTCAATTGTTCATCACCGCGCAGGGTACTTAGATCAGCGATCTTCTTAAACAGTTCCATCAGGTTATCCTTGATCCCAGCCAGATCCCTGGCCTGGGAAATCAACTTCTTCCGAATTAGCTTCAGACAGTACCAGATCCAGCAGCTGACGGTGCCCAGGCCGAGCAGCATGACAATTAGAAGATATACGTCCTCAACGTCGTTTATCTCCAGTGGGAAAAAGCATATTGCGAGCCAGGTCCCGTAAGAATTTATGGTGTATCCCGCCTGATAGCTCCCAAGAGGGCATAATGGGTCATCCGCATTCTGCTTCCTTGTAGAGAATATGCGATCAATCGCTGTAAAAGCCCAGCTTATTAGATCCATATTACGGTCAAAAGTCGAGTTGAGTTGAGGATTCTGCTGTAAAAAAGAAGAAGAAAAAGGCCAAAACGTCATTTAGCTGACGCTTTTATCCAAAGCGACTTACAAGTTCTGTACGACAAGACAGCAAGAAGGGTACAACTCTATCAGCTGATTATTATTGGAAACTCCTGTATCCAATAATAATAATAAATTAAGACTTGATTCACATCGATATGTGTGAATGAGTGACTGTTATAGTATTTCTACCTGCTCTCATGATACGATACCACATGAAATCCAAAGGATAATTAGCTGGCCAAACATTATCAGTGCTCTCGAAATTATAATTAGCCAAAACTATAATATATAGGCCTATATCTCGTTGCACATCTTACATGATAAAGCGTTTGCTGAATAATTCTGTTTTGCCTCAATATACTGTATATATAATTCTGTTTTACCTAGATATACAGTATATATATATATTGATGCAAAACAGAATTATTCTGCTGTGTGATGACAATACATTTATAAAATTTTTACTTTGTTTATTGGAGTTTTTCATTGCAATATGAAATTAGCATAAGCTCAAACTGTACACATATATGCCAGACGTATTGCACATATCTACATATACGTAGTCAAAATATAGGTCTGTTGAATGTAAACAATATACATATTGCACAAAGCTACGTATAAGTAGTCAAAGTATAGGTCTGTTGAATATAGACTACAGCGAGTACACCACAAAATAAATATATAGATATTGTTTTGGACATACAGTCAATTGAACAGATATGTACACTCAGGACAAGGACTGTACAGCAGAAAGAGAGGAATGGACATTTTTATTTTAATTTTTTAAGTGAGAAGGTAAACATCGGGTTACACCTGCACATGTAGACAGGTCAACCGACCAGACAATGCTAGGCTAGAAGTGAGCATTATTTATGGGGTGTGGATTGAACCTTGTTCCCCAACATAAGTAAAGAAACAACCCCATGTTTTATTAAATCTAGCTGTAGAACCCCTTATGACACACCTTATTTTCTCCATCTTAAGGAAGTGCAAAATATCCCTGAGCCACATAGAGTGAGATGGAGGAGTGGGTGACTTCCAATGCAGTAAAATGAGACGTCTAGCCAGGAGAGTAACAAATGCCACCAGGTCAGCTTTATATCGTGGCAGAGACAGGGTAGTAGGGGAGACACCAAAGCAAGCAGTTATGGCAGGCGGGCTGATCTCAATACTATTTGAGATAGTTTAAAATATTTCAGACCAAAAATTATGTAGGGAAGGGCAGGGCCGGATTAACGACCGGGCCGACCGGGCCGCGGCCCGTGGGCCTCGAGTGATGAGGGGCCAAAAAAAAAAAAATTAAAATTTATTTTTTATTTTTTATTTTTTATTTTTTATTTTTTATTTTTTATTTTTTATTTTTTATTTTTTATTTTTTATTTTTTATTTTTTATTTTTTATTTTTTTGGAGGCCCCTCGTCATTAGAGGCCCCAAATTATTATTATTATTTTTTTTACTTTTATTTTCTTTTCTTTTGGAGGCCCCTCGTCACTAGAGGCCCCAAATATTTGTTTATTTTTTTTTTACTTTTATTTTAAACATTTTTGGAGGCCCCTCGTCACTAGAGGCCCCACATTTTATTTTATTTTTCTTTCTTATTTTGGAGATCGATGTCATACTGTGACACTGAATGATTGGCACTGACTAACGCTCTCTGATTGGCCACTGACATGTTTGCCCAATCGCGTGACGAGCTGTGTCTTTGCCCATTTCCTCGTCAAACAGCCTGCAAACTACCTGGCGTTATATCGCCATGCTCTAAGACAAACTCTAACCTTAACCAACTTCGAATGAGTGCCTAAGCTTAACCGTCGAAAGAACTTGCCATCAGCCCGTCACGCTCTAAGACAAACTCTAACCTTAACCAACTTCGAAAGAGTGCCTAAGCTTAACCAGTGTAGAAACAGGCATCGGCCAATCAGAGAGCGTCTTGCCAGAAATGCGGCTAGGTTTAGAAATAACGTGACTAGGGGCCTCCACACTACACACTAGTACTAGTACTAAATACCTATATGTCCCTATGCCATAAATGTCATGTATGTTGTGTACGTCATAAATGTCTATATGAATTGAAAATGGGGGACCCTGATGTAAACAAGACAAACGTCTTTCTCAGGTCTGCATCCCCTGCCTTAACAATTGTGTGTATTGAGCCGTACTGTATTGTACCCATTCTGCAATCTGTTAAATAAAGTTTTCATTCATTCATTCATTCATTCATTCATTCATTCATTCATTCATTCATTCATTCATTCAGTAAAAAAAATAAAAGAGATACGAAAATTAGAAATATAGGCCTCTCTCTTATACATGCCTCCTCCTAATACAAGCCTGGTATCCACTACAGTTGAAACAAATACAAGCCGGGGTTACTATTAGAGGAATTATGGTATTCTATATATTTTTTAAAGTGACATATAAAAACGCCACTGTGCGTGCGTGCACGTGTGTGTGGGGGGGCCTCCACAAGAATCTGGCTCAGGGGCCTCTGAAGTCTTAATCTGGCCTTGGGGAAGGGCAAGACCAAAACATGTGACTATGTGTAGCAGGGGCACAATGGCATCTATCACAGGTGGGATCAATGTTGCCATTGATCTTGGCTATAGCCTGACTTTAGTCAAATGTGAACGGTGAACAATTTTACATTGGATCAGTCCGTGCCTGGCACAAATTGAAGAGGAGTGGACCCGGCGTAGAATATCCTCCCACAGGTCTTCTGTGATGTCCTCACCCAGGTCCTCCTCCCATCTCCTCCTGATATTTTCTAATGAGGTAGGGCGCAGTGAGAAAATCAAACTGTACAGGACAGATATAATACCCTTTTTGAGTATGAGGTGTAGGCTTTAATAAAGTGTTAGGAGTGCCTTCTGGAAGATTGGGGAACTGTGGGTTGACATTACGGACTCGCAAGTATCTAAAGAAATGTGACCTCGAAAGAGAAAACTTGTCAGATAGTTGTTCAAATGATGCAAAAATATTTTCTATATATAAATCTCTGAACGTTCTAATACCAAGAGGGGACCAGGAGAGAAAAGCTATATCCATCACAGAGGGGGGGGGGGGGGGGCAAAACAGGGTTAGCTGTAATTGGAGCTAGTAAAGAAAAATATTGTAAACCAAAATGTCGTTTAAACTGATTCCAGATCCTAAGTGTTGATTTGACAATAATATTTTTAGAGTAGGGAGAGGCAGGGAAAAGTAGAGGTGCGTGAGCAAGAGCAGCCAGTGAGGCAGGGCTGGAAGAGGATCCCAAATGCAACCATACAGGAGATGAAGGTGTGTTTTCAAACCGTGCCCAATGTTGTAATATTCTAAAGTTGGCTGCCCAATAATATAATAAAAAATTGGGCAGAGCCATCCCTCCCAGAGGTTTTGGTCTTTGTAAGAGGGCTCTACCAAGCCTAGGGACTCTCCTATTCCAGATGGACTGCGACACCAAACTGTAAATTTTCTGGAAAAATGCTTATGTAAGAAAGATGGGTAAACACTGAAAAAGGTATGAGAATTTTGGCAGTTGGGGAGTTCATCTTAACGCAGTTGACTTGCGTAGTTAAGGTGTGTGGGAACGTGAATGCGATATCTGCCATGCGAGGCGAGGCTTGTTGTCATCTCTGAAGTGTTCGACTTTCTGACTCCTCCCCCGGCTGCAATCGTCTACTCTCGCTTGTTTTCGAGGCAAGCCGAAATTAATCTCAAACACGCCTATTGTTATGCAAAGACAAGTAGTCGTGTGCCAAGTACCCACCTGGCTACGGTCTTTGCATAACAATAGCTCAGGTCGTCAGAGACCTGAGCTCAGAGAGGGAACTAGCAGCCGCTTTCTGTGTGGTCCTAGTGCCTGTTGAGTTATCCTTTTATTATCGTGTAACATTGTTTTGGACGGTAAAAAAGTGCGGGGGACAATAACTGCCTTCTGAAAACGTGCAGGGGACGTTCAGAGAGTGTCAGGGGGGCACTGGGTGCAGAATAATTGAAAGGGGGACGTTGAGATGCTCAAAGGGGGCGCTAGTTTATTTAATTTATTTATCATTGTTTTAACTCAATCAGCGCCAGGCCTGAGTAAAGTCGGGTTAACTCGCCAACCGTTCAACCGTTTATTCGATATTTCCATTCATTACAGGCACACGGACTCTTTTACTCAGGAATCATCCTGAGAATGCCAAAGTGCAATACCGGCCACATCCACCCGGGTGGCAGTATCGAGCACCCTTTGAAACATTATGTCTTGGCCTGTGCGTCGATCAAAAGTCTCCGGTCGGATTTTTCTTTGTCGGGCAACGGGAGCGGTTGTCCCGATCGGATTGAGAAGCGTGAAATGCTTCCGGTGCATGATGTGTGGCGGATTATGTTGGCGACACGATCGACACCAATACTGGGACTCGCAATCAGATAATTGGAATATTCTTTTTGGGGTACATCCTAGTGAAGGTCAGGGCTATATGGTATCAATCCTGCTGTGATCCAACCATGACTTCACTTCGATCACAAGATATGTAGCTTTTTGAGCTTTGAAAATTTCAAAGTCTTAAAAAGCTCTTGTTTCATTTACAAATGCCTACATGGACTAGCTCCCACTCCTGTACAGGAATTCATCTACAAAAAAAGAAACACTGGACTCTGCACCAGGTCAGACACCAGAGGTGACTGCATGGTCCAAAGTAGACTGACCACGTTTGGCCAAAACGTCCTGTTCATAAAAGGCAGTCAAACATGGAACAGTCTCCCCATTTCCATAAGGGAAAGCCCCACCCTTGCTTCTTTTAGGGGGCAACTAAAAAAATAGCTGAAGTCCAACCAGTCATGTGAACACATGTGACATGCTGTTATGTATTTGTAATTTTTTTTACTGTTTTTATGTGTCCTGTTTTCATGTATTTGTACATTTCTTACTGTTTCTATGAGTCCTGTTTTTATGTTTGGGGACAACGGATGGAAATTAGCCTTGTGCTAAATCCGGCAATTTTTACACTCCACAGTGTTCATTAATTTTGCATTGTCCCGTCCAAATAAACGAATAAATTAAAAAGATGTGTGTAACAGGTGGCTGGGTGGCGCAGCGGACATTGCGCTCGTCACCAACGCAAGAGACACCGGGTTCAAATCCGGCTGTCGGAGTTGCCTCCGGCTTGGGCCGGCCGTCATACTGGCTCAATTGGCAGAGTCAGCGGGTGGAAGTCGATGGGTGATAATCTGGACGTCGTGGACAGCGACTCCTACAGGTCGGTTGGGGGACGCCTGCACAGCAGAGACAGGAAATAGCGGGGGTAGTGTGAGCCTCCCACACGTTACACCTCGCCAATGAGAGTCCACGCTGGCAGGTGAAAAGATGTGACAGGCTGCCTCCTGATGTACCGGAGGGGACACGTGATGCAAGGCTTCTATCCTCCTTACGACCAACATGTGGGGGGCATATGCGAGCAACGTTCAAGACAGGGGAGGGGAGAATTGGAAACAGCGAAATTGGGATGGGAGAAAAATTAAAGAAATAGAAAATAAGGAGAAAGAGTGGATAAAAAAGATATGTGTGTAACGTTACTCCACAACGTGTGCCGTTGGTGACGATCAAAGCATCAAAAAACGACCCCCCTCCCACACTTTCATGCATTCATGATGAAACATAATACCGATAATATAGATTTGATTTAGAAATAGTAGCGTGTACAGGCGAGAAACGGCAACGTTTTTAGTGAAATGCACATATTGCTGCATAGCGTCGTTTTCTGGGATTAGACAGGATTACTCTAAAACTATACTCATATTCACCACGGTATAAAATGGGAATGTATTGATGAAATTTTCTTTAACACATATTGAACGATAGTTAGTCGATGTCAAATGGGCCATAGTATTGTATCCATAGCTATAATATAGAATATAGTTATAGCCCTGCAAACACCGCCACATATTCCTATCTTTTAGAGCGTCGGCGTGGTACAAACAATGCTCAACTGCGTGGCGTGATTGATTGAACATTTTATTAACAGATTGCAGAATGGGTACAGTACAGCTCAATACACACAATTGTTAAGGGGATGCAGACCAGAGAAAGACTTTCGTCTTGTTTACATCAGGGTCCCCCATTTTCAATTCATCATAACATATATGACATACATGACATACAGATAGACAGTACTACTACATCTATACATTTATGACATACCAGATTTACAAATACAGTACTGTTTGTGATACAAAAAGCGTCTAAAAAAGAGAGTATATACATTTGACGTAGAAACCGTACATTGGAGGAGGTTGGGTAGGTGGGGTGGGGGGGGGAACTGTACATTGGAGGTGGTTGGGTGGGTGGGGTGGGGGGGTGGGGTGGGTAGGCGGGGTGGGGGAAACAGTACATTGGAGTCTCGAGGAAACCTTACTTGGTCCCAAGAAGAGGGTCTTGTGTGTTATTGGGTTAGGACATTTACTGTACATTGGAGGGGGTTGGGTTGCATCTATGCTTTCCACAACAAATTCGTGTTTCCGCGTTCGAGTTTTGCGCTCTGATTGGCCACGCGCGATTCTGGTCATGTGACATGTGCGCCAATCGTGGGACGGCAAGTTCTGCGCCTATTTCCGGGTCTAACAGCCTGCAAACTACCTAACGCCTAGTTTATCACTGGTTAAGCTTAGGCGACTCTTTCGCAGTTGGTTACGGTTAGAGTTTGGAATCAGGGCAGGCGTTCTATCGCCATGCTCTAAGACAAACTCTAACCTTAACCAACTTCGAAAGAGCGCCTAAGCTTAACCATCCAAAAACTTGCGGTTGCGGTCCCACGATTGGCGCACATGTCACATGACCAGAAACGCGCGTGGCCAATCAGAGACGCGGAAACACAAATTTGTTGTGGAAAGTATTCAGGCGGTTGGCGTAGGACATTTACAGGGGCCAGTTTCGAATTGCAGTCTCCCGTAGGTGCTCTTTGAGAGTGGTTTTGAAAGTGGGTAGTGATTCACATTCCTTTACAGCTTTGGGTGGGGCGTTCCACATTGATGTGGCATAATTGCGAAACGTGTTTAGTCCCTTGTTTGAGCCGAATCTGGGTTTTAACATGATTTGTGGAGCTCCCTCTGGTGTCGAGGTATTCACTGACCTTTGGGAAGTATTTTGACGTCCAAAGAGTTAATATCAGGACGACAACTTGACTGGAACTAGAGAGGAGCCTACATGCAGTGAGCACAACACAAATCTAAAATCCTACTTCAGAAACCAGGAAAGTCTCACTTTTTAGAGGTTTACTTTTTGTAATGTTTAATTTATACACACTTGGTAGTAAAAAGTATAATGAGTAAAAATCTGAATCCAGAAAAAAACTGGGTCTGTTGTGAAGGGCCAGATTAAACCGAATATATATATTTATTTATATATATATATTTAATTGTATTTGTATATTCTCTAATATTCCCTGATATCCCTTGTATATTCCTTGTACAATATGCATTGAATATCCATTCTAGCCTACTGAACATCCCATAATAGTCTCCATTCTACTATTGGTCGAGACCTTGGTGCCAGGCTGCCATACCCCTCAGACCCAGTTCAAACGTACCGCTCGACATGTACGAACAAGTCCTAGTTCCGCGTAGGAATTTGGCTACCGCACCACTAATGGGACTATTTGTTCATAGTGCGTATATATACTGCGCTACTAAAGTAGGACTTTCTTTTCAGTCCAGTTTCTTACCCTCCAATAGAGTCACAGACGTAAAGCCTCCCCGCGATGCCACGTGTGGGAGTAAGGCCAAGTTCGCCTACCATCGGTATTGAGACATCGTGTATATTAATATTTGAATAGTCATATTTGGCACTATATCGTCGAGTTGGACGTAGTCTATTAAGCTAATAATAGTCTGTTAATATATAGTGCTTCGTGCGGTGAGAATACTACCGTGGTCAGTACCCCATCGTTTCGGGCAGAGAACTGGCTGCTTACCCAGGGTGGTTGACCCTATGTGAAGCTGCACCCGAGGAGCCCCAGAGCCGACGAGCGAGTGGACCTGTATACCGGATTATTCTATCGACGACAGCCCGCCTTCCCAGGCACGGATTATGCTTTGGATACTTTGATTATTCTATGGATAAAGACCCCCGACACTACCGTGTGTTGGAACCCCCCCCCTGGAGAGGACACAAGGTGAGGAGACGCTCTGCAAGACGAGGTCTCTCCACATCTCTCCCCCGTGGACCGGAGAGAGCCGGCCCACAAAGAGTCCACCTGCTTTCATCTGTGGTCCAAGGATCGCCGGCGCATTGAACGGCACTACAGTGGGTTCTCCTGGGATACCCTTGGCCGGACGAGGCAGCTGGATTCTACCCCCCCCCCCCCCTCCTACTCCTGTCGGCTTACAATCGACCGGATTAACCCCCTCTAGTGTATCCAGCCTATAATCATTAAAGTATCATTGCTGTTATTCCTTAACTATTCCAGGTCGTATATTTACCACCTGCGCCTTCAGAGATTGGACATTATCTATTGATATACCGATGAATACTCCTTGCCATAAAAGTGCATACTATTTCAATTCATAAATGTAATTAAGTGATTAAGTGTTTAGTCTACACACCATCGCTGTGTAGGCAATAAAGACCTGTTTCTAATTCGTACATTTGTGTTGGATCCGTTTCATCTACGTGAGAGTGTTCATGATAATATATTTATGCCGTGTACTGGGTGGCCGAATATTAAGTACAAAGGTAGTGGTAGTAAGTATCATATCTAGTAATACAGTCAGGGAATTGTACCCCTCAGTTACAATTGGTCCTTCGAGCCGGAGGGTAATTAGTGTAATATTAATATAGTGTTATTAATATTGAAATGGCCTATGATGAACACTCCACGAAACGATCCTCCTAACCAACGCCCGCAGCGCGAACGACGGCTCCCTCAGTACTTAGAGGCTTACGCTGTCAGTCAACAACCTAGTCTTCTACTAACAGTAAACGCGGTAAAACTAGAAAGTAAAAGTATGTCTAACCCCAACGCCCAGACTACCCCGACCATAGAGGCCCCTACGGGCTCTAATGTAACTGACCAAGTTCACGGTGGGGACCAGTGGGAACCAGACATGACTTCACACCCCGCCAGTACTGAAGAAGTAGTCCCCGATGAGTCCCGGGAGGAATACAACACTACCGAGAGAGAACTCGGCACGGAAGAAGACGGGGAGAGCACCGTGGAGATAGAGCTCCAAGGCTCCGCAAGGAGTACCCCGAGGGAAGGCTCCCCTATACAACCGCCTTCTCCCAGCGAGGCAGAGAGGACCCTACAGCAGGCCTTCCTCATCAGCCTGAACGCCGCTGCTGAACGCGACCGACTGCAGATCCAGCAGCGGAGCGAAGAAGAGCAGATACGTCTAGAAATAAGACGCATTCAGATGGAAGAGAATGTGGCCCGAGAACGAGCCGGTGCTCAACGGGACGCAGAGCGCGACAGACAGCAAGCGCAACTAATAGAACAGCTGATCAGACGGACAACACCCTCTCCCTCCGCCAGAGGCTCCAGGAACTCGTCTAGACACACCTCCAGGGCGGCATCCCCTAGCCGAGTAAACAACCCTGAACTTGACCAACAGACGAGGTCTATACCCCCCACAGACCACCTCCCCCCACCGGTCCAAGCGAGACCTAGCAACCGGGAAGGAGCAGCATATCCTGTGGAGAGGCTAAACCAGAGACTACAAGCACTGGATGACCTAACTGAAGACGAAGAGGAAGAGGAGGAGAACCACGCCCGAAGACAGCACAGTACTCTACCGGACCAGGAGGTCCGGTACAGCCCAGGCTATACTCCCGCGGAGCTGCGCTACAGACCCCCGACTCTATACACGGGTGAGCACGACGCACGACCCGCACCGAGGAACAGCACCTGGACAAGCGGGCCATGGTACACTGCCGGTACCAGCCCATACCAAGGAGCGGGAGGAGACTCGCCTAGGAGGCCTCTCCCCCAACGCTCGCCGATGTATCCACAGTCAGCGTCATACATTGGCACGCCTATGGTACCCGACTTCACCCAAGAGAACCGGGCCCAGTATACAGAACTCCGCATGTGTCTGGAGACCATGTTGGTGGATGTATTGGATGAACGCCACAAATACGCCATCCTACTGCAGCACTTAAAGGTGCCCCGCGCACATAATATAGCGCTCGCCTACGCGACTTCCACCACCCCATACACAGCAGCGCTGGTAGCATTGGACCAGAGGTATGGGCGCATATGGGATTACGTGATCCAGGAGATCCGACACATCGACCGCTTACCCCCAGCAATAGACAATCGAGCACTGGACGACCTGTCCATCAGAGTGCAGTCCCTGGTAGGGATGTTGGGAGCGCAAAGAGAGAAGGGGAAGTATGAACTTTACGCCAACTCAAATGTGGAAAGGATCCTGGAGAAGCTGCCGCCCGCTCGTCAGGAGCGCTTTAGGCGGCAGAGGGACCACAGAGACCCGAATGGCCCCGAACCGAACCTCCTCGATCTAGCAGACTTCCTGGCGAGAGAAGTCAGCAGCCTACGGCTAGATACATTCGGACGGAGCACCCCTGGCTCCAGAGAAGGAACCAGACGACTAAATGATGGAAGAAGATCGGTGACTGTGATGCACCAATCGGAGTCAGTACCGAGCGGCAGGAGCCACAGTACCCCCTCCAGAACGGAGAAGTGGAAGATAGTGTGCCCCTACTGTGAGAAAGAACACTGGCTAGCGCAATGTGACTCCTTCCCCAAGCTGAACGCGGAGGAAGCAGGTCAATGGATAAAGTCCAACAAGCGCTGTTTTCGCTGTGCGCGCTCACACATGGCAGCCGAATGCCGCTTAAAGAAAAGGTGCACCAAGTGCGATGGAGCCCATCTGGACATACTTCACGACAGTAACAGACGGCGCCCTTCACCTGCACCATCCAGCCGCAAAGCGAGCGTCATGTACATCGATCCCGCCAGCAGCAGTGGAGCCCGAGTACTCCTAAAAGTAGTGCATGTGACACTAAGCTACCAGAATAAAGTCCTGGACACTTACGCCGTCCTCGATGACGGGTCAGAGAAGACCCTGCTGCTCGCCTCCGCTGCGGCCCAGCTAGGGCTGCGGGGAAGCGAAACCCAAATGACAATTCGGACAATAAGACGAGATTTGAAGACGATAAAGGGCGAGAATGTCTCATTCTCTATCGCAGCAAGCGGCCAGCCTGAGCGACGGTACCAGATTGCAGACGCTTTCACCAGCCAAGAAATAGGACTGTCGCGGTACACATACCCCGTCGCCAAGCTGATGGAGAAATATGCACATCTGCGCAAGTTACCGATCCCGCTCATAGACAATGCTATGCCGACCCTGTTGATAGGCTCCGACCATGCAGACCTCATTGTCCCGATAGACCGGGTTCATACCGGACCCCGAGGCTGTCCTGCAGCAGTCGAGACCCGTTTGGGATGGACTCTCCAAGGCCCGCTCGCCAAATCTCTCAACCGAAGTACAGCCACTAGATGTCTCCACTCCCGAGTCACAGAGGGAGAAACCGCACTCCTGCAACACGTAGAGCGGCTATGGAGCTTGGAACAAATGCCCTTTAAGAATGGAAAGAAAGACATTCGCTCTAAAGATGACATTTACGCCATTCACCTCCTCGAGACAGGGACCAAGAGAGTCCCGGTCAACGGCGTGTTGAGATACGCCACGCCACTCCTGCGGCGAGAAGGAATGCCTACTTTCCACGCCAAGACAGACGCCATAGAACGGTACCTGCTGAACACGGAGCGGCGCTTAGCCAAGAACCCCGCCCAAGGGAGTGTATACCGCGCTGAGATTGAGAAGCTCATCACAGCGGGACACGTCACAAAGATGGACATTAAAGAGGCTGACCAGACCACTGAATCGTGGTACGTGCCCCACCACAAGGTCCATCACAACGGTAAAGACCGCATAGTATTTAACTGCAGCTACCAGATCGGATCCCAAAATCTGAATAAAGAGTTACTGCCCGGTCCCACACTCGGCCCCTCCCTACTCGGCGTTCTACTCCGCTTCCGCCAGGAAAGGGTGGCCATCAGCGGGGACATTAAAGGAATGTTCCTGCAGGTGAGATTAGTAGAGGCGGACAAGCCCCTGTTACGGTTCCTATGGAGAGAGAAGCCAGGAGATGAGCACCCAGCCATCTACCAATGGGAAGTCCTCCCCTTCGGAACGACGTGCAGCCCTTGCTGTGCGACATTTGCACTACAGAAACATGTAGCAGAGGACCCAGCAGCGGACGAAGAAGTCCGACACAGCGTAAAGAACAGCTTCTACGTAGACAACTGTCTACAAAGCCTTTCAACCCAGGAAGAAGCCGAGGCTCTCCTGATTAAACTCCGCGCCTCATTGATCAAAGGCGGCTTTGATCTCAGGCAGTGGGCCAGCAGCGATCCGCAAGTACTGCGCAGCCTCTCCTCCGAGGACAAGGCAGCCAGCAGCGAGACCTGGATGGCTACAATCCCGGGAGAAGCCCAGGAGATGACCCTGGGATTGGTGTGGCGATTCAAAACAGATTCGCTTCACTACAGACACAAGCCCCTGACTACGGAGCAGGGAAGGCCGGCGGCGGCGCCGACCACCAGACGGAGTGTGTACACAACACTCGCCCGACAATATGACCCGCTAGGATGTATTCTACCGTACACCACCAGGGCAAAAATGATTGTATGAGCATTGTGGGACAAGGACCAGGGCTGGGACGACCCCATTCCCGCACACCTTGCATCCACCTGGAGAGAGTGGGAGATGGAGCTCCACTCACTCCCAGGCGTTAATATGCGCCGAAGCTACTTCCCACCCACGGTGAGGCCAGAGACATGTAAAATGGACTTACACGTCTTCAGTGACGCCTCAGAGGTCGCATACGGATCAGTAGCCTACTTGCGGGCCCAAGACCAAGGGGGAGAGATCTACACAGCATTTGTCCTCGCCCGCTCGAGAATAGCCCCACGCAAGCAACAATCTATCCCACGTCTAGAGCTCTGCGCAGCCCTAGCCGGAGCGCACCTAGCCACGCTCATCCAACGTGAGCTCACCATACCGGTGTCTAGAACAATCCTGTGGTCAGATTCCACGACGGTACTCGCCTGGATCAAATCGGACTCATGCAAGTACAAAGTCTTCGTGGGAGTCAGAGTCACCGAGATTCAAGACTTAACCGAAGAGTTAACCGGAGAAACAGAGTGGCGCTACGTTGATACAAAACAGAACCCAGCTGACGTCATCACCCGGGGGATGCCCCTGGATGACCTCACCCGTCGCAATGTCTACAGTGACGGCCCCGCATTCCTAGGACTCCCGGAAGGACGGTGGCCCATGCCTATCCCGAGGGCAGCAAGTCCAGAGGAGGTGGAAATTAAGAAGTCTGTGTTCTGTGGATTGAGCACCGTAGCCTCCACCGACCCTAACATAAACGATTGCACGTCCATAGAGAGTGCACAACAAAGAACATTCCTGCGGTACCACCCGGAGTGCAAGTCCCCCGCTGATATGTCAGCGGCTAACTACGAGGAAGCAGAATTGCTTCTACTGCAGCGAGCCCAGAGAGACTCGTTCCCCGATGAATTGGCCTGTCTACAGGGAGGAAAGCCCGTCCCATCCGACAGCAGATTAATTCACCTGGCCCCCGAGAGCGACGCTCACACCCTCATCAGAGTGGGTGGTCGCCTACGCAGAGCCCCCAATCTACCGGATGACATTAAATACCCGATCGTATTGAACAGCCGACACAAGGTCACAGAGCTGATTATAAAGAAATACGATGAGGATGTACATCACGCAGGAGCAGAAAGAGTCTTCGCGGAAATCAGACGTCGTTACTGGATCCTACAAGGAAGAGAGGCGGTACGACGCTTCCAACGAACATGTCTAGACTGCCGCAAGTGGCGCGCGCAGCCCAGCATACCAAGGATGGCTGACCTTCCTCCATGTCGCCTCCGAATCGGTGACAAGCCATTCCACTCAACGGGTATGGACTGCTTTGGCCCGCTGCACATAAAGAAAGGAAGAGGAACCGAGAAGCGGTGGGGTATTGTATTCAAATGCATGACCACCAGAGCGATACACATCGAGCTTCTCCCGACCATGAGCACAGACTCATTCCTTATGGCCTTCCGTAGATTCATATTACGGAAAGGAAGACCGTCTACCCTATTGTCCGATCATGGGACAAACTTTAAAGGCGGCGAAAGAGAGCTGAGAGAGAGCTTCCAAGCTATGGGCCCAGAACTTAAGACCCACCTCGCTCCAGCACAGGTTGATTTCCAATTCAACCCCCCAAACGCACCCCACTTCGGTGGCACTTGGGAACGAGAAGTGCGCTCCATAAAGACAGCCCTGTACGCAGTACTTGGGGCCCAGACTGTGGCGGAAGAAGTCCTAATGACAGTCCTCACGGAGATTGAGGGAGTACTTAACTCGAAGCCCCTCGGATATGTCTCCAGTGATGTGGCGGATATCGACCCAGCTACCCCCAACACACTCCTGATGGGGCGGCTAGATCCCACATTACCCCAGACAATGTACCGGCCTGAAGAAGCGAACGGCCGACGAATGTGGAGGTACAGCCAAGTATTAGCCGACAAGTTTTGGAACAGTTTCCTACTGCACTACCTACCGTCTCTACAGACCCGCCAGAAGTGGGTAAAGGAGAGAGACAATTTGACAGAAGGAACAGTCGTCATGATTATTGATCAATCACTGCCCAGAGCTATGTGGCCGGCCGGCCGCGTAAGCAAAGTGATCACCGGTGCCGACGGCAAGGTCCGAGCAGCTGAAGTGCTCGTCCAGGGTCGCACTTACACCCGTCCCGTGGCAAGGCTCATAGAACTGCCTCGACTCCCAGACACAATCGATGATGACCATGACCCTACAACCCTATGACTTTGTGAAGTTGACTGACCCCTACAGCAAACCCTTATGTGTAAATAGACAACGCGATTAATCTGTCTCCGTTTAACTGATTAGGTCTGGGACCTATTCAGGGGGTGGCTGTTGTGAAGGGCCAGATTAAACCGAATATATATATTTATTTATATATATATATTTAATTGTATTTGTATATTCTCTAATATTCCCTGATATCCCTTGTATATTCCTTGTACAATATGCATTGAATATCCATTCTAGCCTACTGAACATCCCATAATAGTCTCCATTCTACTATTGGTCGAGACCTTGGTGCCAGGCTGCCATACCCCTCAGACCCAGTTCAAACGTACCGCTCGACATGTACGAACAAGTCCTAGTTCCGCGTAGGAATTTGGCTACCGCACCACTAATGGGACTATTTGTTCATAGTGCGTATATATACTGCGCTACTAAAGTAGGACTTTCTTTTCAGTCCAGTTTCTTACCCTCCAATAGAGTCACAGACGTAAAGCCTCCCCGCGATGCCACGTGTGGGAGTAAGGCCAAGTTCGCCTACCATCGGTATTGAGACATCGTGTATATTAATATTTGAATAGTCATATTTGGCACTATATCGTCGAGTTGGACGTAGTCTATTAAGCTAATAATAGTCTGTTAATATATAGTGCTTTGTGCGGTGAGAATACTACCGTGGTCAGTACCCCATCGTTTCGGGCAGAGAACTGGCTGCTTACCCAGGGTGGTTGACCCTATGTGAAGCTGCACCCGAGGAGCCCCAGAGCCGACGAGCGAGTGGACCTGTATACCGGATTATTCTACCGACGACAGCCCGCCTTCCCAGGCACGGATTATGCTTTGGATACTTTGATTATTCTATGGATAAAGACCCCCGACACTACCGTGTGTTGGAACCCCCCCCCTGGAGAGGACACAAGGTGAGGAGACGCTCTGCAAGACGAGGTCTCTCCACATCTCTCCCCCGTGGACCGGAGAGAGCCGGCCCACAAAGAGTCCACCTGCTTTCATCTGTGGTCCAAGGATCGCCGGCGCATTGAACGGCACTACAGTGGGTTCTCCTGGGATACCCTTGGCCGGACGAGGCAGCTGGATTCTACCCCCCCCCCCCCTCCTACTCCTGTCGGCTTACAATCGACCGGATTAACCCCCTCTAGTGTATCCAGCCTATAATCATTAAAGTATCATTGCTGTTATTCCTTAACTATTCCAGGTCGTATATTTACCACCTGCGCCTTCAGAGATTGGACATTATCTATTGATATACCGACGAATACTCCTTGCCATAAAAGTGCATACTATTTCAATTCATAAATGTAATTAAGTGATTAAGTGTTTAGTCTACACACCATCGCTGTGTAGGCAATAAAGACCTGTTTCTAATTCGTACATTTGTGTTGGATCCGTTTCATCTACGTGAGAGTGTTCATGATAATATATTTATGCCGTGTACTGGGTGGCCGAATATTAAGTACAAAGGTAGTGGTAGTAAGTATCATATCTAGTAATACAGTCAGGGAATTGTACCCCTCAGTTACAGGGTCCATACCCGTTGTTAGAACTGAGCAACATTAATGGCTGAGAATTGCATAGATACCAATGATAAACAGATAATAGTCATAATTGAGAGCTGAACGTCTTATTCCCATTGGGTGTAGGGGGTTGAGGGGGACGTTTTGGAAACTGGACATCAGATAGGGGGCATTGACCAAAAAAAGCTTGAGAACCACTGCTGTAATGGCAATTAATTTTATGGTGCACAGATTACGGGGTAATTACTGGCCAATAACAGGGAAATAATTGACTTGGTAATAACAAGTAATTATGGGCGAGTGCTTTCTCAGGTAGGTTTTCATCCATAATTAATTATATTAAGATCTTGTTTTTACCAGATCTTACCAGCAATTACCAAGTCATTTCTGGTTATATCTGTTTTATTATACAGTAATTACCCTGTAATTGGTGTACCGTAATATGAAGTGCTCTGGAAAAGGCTTATAGATATATGTTGTTCATCTACACTTTGTATGTATTCTAGTATGTATTCTGTTATTATATTATTATTATTATTATTATTATTATTATTATTATTATTATTATTATTATTATTATTATTAGTAGTAGTAGTAGTAGTAGTAGTAGTAGTAGTAGTAGTAGTAGTAGTAGTAGTAGTAGTAGTAGCAAATTGCTACTACTGTGCAATGGGTTGTATAGCAGACAAAGTGAAAGAAGAGCGCATTCTGTGCGGAGTGTTGTCCAGCCATATACCCAGCTATTTATATTCAGATATCTGCTCTAGGATCATTCTGTTGAGGGTGTTTATATGGGGAGGTGAAATGGGCACAGAACCCTTTTTACCAAACCACATGACTAGATTGTAGCTAGTTTCAACAGATTCAGCATAAGTACTGCATCTGGGTAGGGGCCAGTGGCATACAGAATAGAATGATGATGGAGATGATGATGATAATGATTATGATGATGATGACGACGACGACTGTAAAACAAAAAGAAAACAGTGTTTTGTTCAACGCTGTACTGCAGTGCGTGAGGAGTGGCATCAGGAGGACCCTCAGCTCATAGCAGAGGTGCTGTTTGCTGTGACCAGCATGTTGAGTTTCACCCGCCTGGCCTACATCCTGCCTGCACAGGAGTCTCTGGGAACACTGCAGATCTCCATAGGGAAGATGATTGATGACATGATGAGGTATGAGAGGTCACAGAACAGCCAACAACGCACACATCCAACCTACCCATATATTTATATATATATATATATATATATATATATATATATACCCTACAACTCTGCGTACAATAGTGCTGTATATACCCTATATATACATTTATATATTTATATTTACTGCATATATATATATATATATATATATATATATATATATATATATATATATATATATATATATATATATATATATATATATATATATATATATATATATATATATATATATATATATTAAGGCTGTCAAATATATCGCGTTAATATCGCGTTAACTCCCGATTCTATTAATGCCACTAATTTTTTTAACTCAAGATTAACTAAAAAAAATAATTTTTTTTTTTTTTTTTTTTACTAGACTTCACTCAGGTGTATTATTGATGCTCTCATTGATACTATGTTTGTTTCTGAAGTGTGTGTGTGTGTGTGTGTGTGTGTGTGTGTGTGTGTGTGTGTGTGTGTGTGTGTGTGTGTGTGTGTGTGTGTGTGTGTGTGTGTGTGTGTGTGTGTGTGTGTGTGTGTGTGTGTGTGTGTGTGTGTGTGTGTGTGAGATATAGAGAGAGAGGGGGGTGAGAGAGATGAGGAAGGGGCAAAAGAGAAAAAGAGCTGGGAGAGTGTGTGTGTGAGGGAGAGAGGGGGGTGTGTGATTAATCAGCCCTTGTGTGTGTGAATGTAACAAGTTCCTAACGTTTTCTTTCCCCTATTATTTCATGCACACTTTATTCATTGTTTTAAATTATTATTTTCTTTTAAGTTATTTTGTGCATTACTCTGTTTTGAATTTGATGCAAATTTGCAATGCATGAGGGTCATCCTTTTGTGTTAAATGGCTGCACAAAGCAAGCATTTGTTGACTTGCATGTTGATAAGAGTATTAAAACTTGGAACTTGAAAAAGATCTGTTTAAGGTAAAAAAAAAAAAAAAAAATGCGATTAATTTGCGATTAATCGCGAGTTAACTATGGACAATCATGCGATTAATCGAGTTAAATATTTTAATCGTTTGACAGCACTAATATATATATATATTGACATATATGTCTGAATATATCTGCATATAATCCTTCTATATACCTACTTGAACACCTGCATATAACCCATATAACTCTGTATGATAGCATGTACAATAATGCTGTATACCGTATATATATATATATATATTTTATTCTTACCATTTTCTTACCTATATTTATTCTTACCTATTCACATCTGTCTGTACATACCTGCATATAATCCTTTTTACTTATCTGTAGATACTATATCTATACCTGTACATATCCCTTACCTACTCTTACTAGTTACATTGCTGGCCAGTATGACTTAGTAGTGTCTTATAGTGTATTTATACTGTACCTGTATCACTGTACATATTAATACTGCAACTCTGTACATACATCTAGCACTATTACTCAGTAGTACTAATTTATATATTTTCATATCCAGTTGAATTACCTGTACATTGTATATTACTATTGCACTTTACACTTTACTGTTACATCTAGCCCACAAGTGCAACTCACAACAATCGGCCTGATGGTGGTGCTAGTGCTATAATCAAAGATGAAATTGTCGAGCTTTGAAAAGCCATAACTCGCACACTGTAAGTCTGATCGACACATGATTATGTACACATACAGCTATCCTCGGTCTATAGCCTTGCTAATAGGACCACCCATGTCAACCATATTGGATTTTCTTCCTTTTCTTTTCTTTTAAATTACTTTGCCTCCTAGTACTCCTACACGATTCTCACAAAATCATCTGTGTGGCATCTAGGCACAAACGTCTTTCGCTTCTGAAAGTTGCAAGGCCAAACCATGTGACCATGTGAAATTTTGGTAAACAGGAAGTGAAGTGGTACTCGTGAATGCTTTGATTTATGCTCCTTTAGATGGGGGTCGTGTTTACCGTGTTCACGAGAAAAGTCCATATGAGCTGCTGCCTTCAAATGGAACTTGTGAGTTTGTGGTCTCGACATGGGAAATTGAGTACGCAATATACTTGGCACAATATAAGTGGTTAAAGTCCCGAGGACACTGTTGCAACTGGGCAATGTGTCTTGAAGCCACCAAGACTAACAATTTAGCTAACTAAATGCAAAAGTATAATGACAATTTTTTTAAACCGTCATCACCATGTTACAACTTGTAAACTCTGAGCTTTCAGAAAATGTCCACTTACGAAGTCACAAATACCATTACAATAGGTTGTTCATATTGATAGAATAGCCCTGTTTTTCAATGTGTACATAATGTAAATATCTGTAGATGACAGCGTCTACTCTAAGATCTCAAATGAGGAGGACAGTATCAGTCGTGTGTGTTTTCAAGTTAGACTGGGGAAGCCACAGACAGACAGAGATTTGGGCTGTGCGCCAAGGTCGGCAGCCAAGTTGTTAACATCAACAACTGATAGCCGCTGGTGGGGAAGGTTTGGTCAGAAGAGAGAGAGAGCTATGGGGAAGAGATAGAAAGGGAAGTTAGTGTGTCAGAGGTGACCAGAACGACGTTGCCATGGTATCGTGTCACTTAGTAACGCGAGAAGGGGCGGGGCTATGGGGATGGCCCCCGTTGCTAGGGGAAAGACGCTATTAGTTTCTTCCGGTGTAGGTTAGACCAGAAAACGAGGCTGAGAAGTATATGCCTCTTTTCCATTGCATAGTACCTACCCTACTCTACTCTACTCTACTCGCTTTAGGTACCTGGTACTTTGTCCGTTTTCCACTGCAGGTAGTACTCCATTTGTCTCCGTGTGGGGAGGTGGGCCGCTGGCGTACAGCAAGAGAGCTCTGTGAGTATAGCTATGTCCGTGAGAGCTTGGAGCAAGCCAGAGTAAACACAGTTTTCAATCAATCAATAACAACATTAACCAGACTCTCGTTGTGTCTATTCTGCTAACGTTAACGTTAACGTTACCTCTCGTATCTATTCTACTAGCGTTAACGTTACTTCTTGTGTCTATTCTACTAACGTTAACATTAGGTAATAACCGGTTTAAAATGGATGATGATGATTACCTCACGTTGTGTCTATTCTACTAGCATTAACATTACTAGTACAAACAATCAATAGCGAGCGATATTGATCTTTGCACGCTATGCATGCTAGCCGCAATGCTAACTATTATAATGGTAAAACGCAATCACATTAGCACGTAAGCTAACAAAAATCAGCGATCTTTTTGTGAGACTAAACTCTCCACTCTTGGTGGTAAATTGTGTTGATGTTGGTTTTGTTTCATCAATAAATGAGGTAGAATACACAGTGAATGTATCCTTTTTTGTTTATTGCACTTTGTTCCTGCTGCAAACAAATAATGAATGCTACGTGAGGCTATATAAAGATGGCGGTGTTGTGTTTTGTGCAGGACGTCTCCCTTGTAGCGCAATGATAATGTAGTGACGATTCTCTCTTCTGACCAATCAGTGGTCTGCAGTGTTTCACGTCACTTTTCTGGTATCGCTTCTACTTGCTTGGAACCTCGACAAAGCAGGTACTAAAAAAGTACCCGGTACCAGGTACCATCCGCAAATTTTGGCAATGGAAAACCGAAAAGGCAGAGTAGAGTAGAGTGGAGTCGAGTAGGTACCATGCAGTGGAAAAGGGGCAATAGACGTGGACAGAGACAGAGCACTAGCTAGAGGGTGGTGGGAGGGGCCTCCCCTCCCCCCCTACTAGCCCTCGAGGGGGCTAGCTTCGGCTAACAGGGAAGGTTTTTGGCTAACGACGAGGCCTCAATGAATGCAATATATTTTTCAAGGACCTTTCAGAACTGTTTCCATCTTGTACATGGTATGTTTATGGGAATAAACATAACGTTCGAAGGAAAGGTATCCTGTTTCCAATGTCTCGTTAATTCTTCCGATTACGGATGTACTGTTATGGTTTGTAACCGACCCCAAACGCAACGGCACTGAGAGAGTTGTTTTCAGAGTTAGCCAAAAACAAGGGCGTGTTTATTCTCAGAGTCACAAGATTGAATTAGGTGGAAAACAGAACAAACGGGGAATCTGGCATGTGAAGAATGTCTTGCGGCTCTGCAGATTCTCCCAGACGGTGTTGGTGAGGAATTTGCTTGTGACGTCTGAGCCGCTCTGCAGATCCCCCCAGCATACACTCCAGATGGAACACGGAGGGAGAGAGAGAATCCCAGTTAGCTCAGCGCACAACAGATAACAGAGAGGTGACTGATCCAAATTAATATCCAAGTGACTTGATCTTCGGTGTGATACACACAGTTAGCAGAGTCCAGAGAAAAAACAATACGGTAATCCAAAGAGTAAATCCAACAACAAAAAATAGGTGAGAACAGTATAACAAAAACGGGATCTCTTCGGTGTTTCACAAACACACAAAAAACTGGTGATCCAAAAAGACTGTTTCAAAAACTCACCAAAGCGCAACGCGTAAAGCGGGCAGATAAACGAGGCGTAGCTTCGTACGGGGAATCAGGTTCTCCAAGGGATACTTCACGAGAGTCCTGGAGAGCAACAGACAGCGAACGGGAAAGAAAGGCAGATGCAGGGAATATTCAAAACGATCCAACATCGGTATTAGGGAGATCAGGGTATTTAAAGCCACAGGGCGCTAAATGACAAGCTGTGACAGCTGCGGGATGAAATTGATCATTGCTCCAGAAGCGTGTGGTTGGGAGAGCACCAATCAAACGGCATCTTACAGGAAAGAAGCGTGAGGCGCAGAATGCAATTAATTAACAAAATACCTTAAAGGAACGGAGCGAGTGGGTGGGCAGCGGACAAAACCTCACAGTACCCCCCCCTCCACGGGAGCCACCCGGCGACCAGGCCGACCCGGCTCGCCCGGATGGGCACGATGGAAGTCGGTGATCAGGCCGGGATCCACGATGAGCTGGCGGGAGACCCAGCTCCGTTCCTCCGGGCCGTAACCCTCCCAGTCCACCAGGTACTGGAACCCCCGACCCCGCCATCGAACGCCCATCAACCGGCGGACCTGCCACTGGGGGTGACCGTCCACCATCTTGGGAGGAGGTGGATCCGGAGCAGGAGGCATCAGGGGACTGAGAGAGACAGGCTTAACCCGGGACACATGGAAAACGGGGTGAATGTGCATGGACGCAGGAAGCTTAAGACGCACCGCCGCCGGACTGAGTACCTTCAGAACCTCGAAAGGTCCGACGAACCGGGGGTTAAGTTTCTTGGCCGAGGACCGAAGTGGGAGGTCCCTCGCGGAAAGCCACACCCTCTGCCCAGGGTGGTACGTCGGCGCAGGAACCCGGCGCCGGTCAGCCCCACGACAGGCGCGCTCTGATGACCGGAGCAGCGCGGTCCTGGCGATCTCCCAGACCCGACGGCACCGGTCGAGGTGGTCCTGCACGGAGGGAACTGCCACCTCCGTCTCCTGTGCAGGGAAAAGAGGGGGTTGGTAGCCCAGGGATACCTCAAAGGGTGAGAGGCCGGTGGCGGAACTGACCATGGAGTTGATGGAGTACTCGACCCAGGGAAGGAAACGGCTCCAAGAAGCTGGTCTCTCGGCAGCCACACACCGAAGAGCAGACTCCACGCTCTGGTTCATCCTCTCCGTTTGTCCGTTAGTCTGGGGATGATAACCAGAGGAAAGACTGACCGTTGCCCCCAATCCCTTGCAAAAAGCCCGCCATACCTGGGAAGTGAACTGGGGCCCCCGGTCCGAGACGACGTCCTGGGGAAAACCATGGAGGCGAAACACGTGGTGTGTCAGGAGGTCCGCCGTCTCGGCCGCCGAGGGAAGTTTGGGAAGGGCCACGAGGTGAACCCCCTTGCTGAACCGATCCACCACGGTCAGAAGGCACGTGTTCCCCTGGGAGGAGGGAAGACCTGTGACGAAGTCCAGCGCCACATGTGACCAAGGACGGCTCGGAATGGGAAGCGGCTGTAATAGCCCGGAGGGTGCCTGGTGGGAGGCCTTGCTGCGGGCGCAGACCGCGCAGGCCAGTACGAACTCCTTGACGTCGTTCCTCATGGTGGGCCACCAGAATCGACGAGCCAGGAAGGAGAACGTGCGATGAACGCCCGGGTGGCAGGCGAACCGGCTGGTATGGCCCCACTGGAGGACCCGGGACCGGACTGAGTCGGGGACGAAGAGACGATGAACCGGTACATTGCCTGGAGCGCGATGGAAGCGTAGGGCACGCCTTACCACCCCCTCGATGCCCAAGGTGACGACTCCTACCACCCTGGCCTCCGGGAGGATGGGAGTCGGGTCCTCAGTGGTTGGAGCCCCCTTGGAGTGTAACCGGGACAGGGAGTCGGCCTTCGTGTTGCGGGAACCAGGGCGAAACGTCAGCGAGAAGTCGAACCGACTGAGGAAGCTGGCCCATCTTGCCTGCCGGCCGTTGAGGCGCTTGGAAGCACGGATGTACGTCAGGTTCTTGTGGTCCGTCCAAATGGTAAACGGCTCCTCGGCCCCCTCTAGCCAATGACGCCACTCCTCCAAGGCAGCCACAACCGCCAGCAGCTCCCGATTGCCGATGTCATAGTTCCTCTCGGCAGGGAGGAACCGACGCGAGTAGAAGGCGCACGGATGTACCTTCTGGTCCGTTGCCGACCGCTGGGATAAGATAGCTCCCAGTCCAGTATCCGAGGCGTCCACCTCAACGATGAACTGTCTCTTGGGGTCTGGATGGAGCAAGATCGGGGCGGAAGTGAACCTCTTCTTGAGGGAGCGGAACGCAGCACACGCCGCTGGGGACCAGTCGAACGGCAGGGCGGGAGAGGTCAGTCTGGTAAGCGGTTCCGCCACTTGACTGTAGTTCCGGATGAACCTTCGGTAGAAGTTGGCGAACCCGAGGAAGCTCTGTAACTCCTTCCGAGAGGTGGGTTCAGGCCATTCCTCCACGGCCTGGATCTTGCGAGGATCAGCTCGGGTCAAGCCCTTCTCCACGATGAAGCCCAGGTAATCGACGGAGTCGGAGTGGAATCGGCACTTCTCCGCCTTGACGAAGAGCCGATTGTGGAGGAGGCGCTCCAGCACACGGCGGACATGCTGGATGTGTTCCTCGAGGGTCTTGGAGAAGATGAGGATGTCGTCTAGGTACACTACCACAAACTCCTCCAGCATGTCACGAAGGATGTCGTTCATGAGCGCCTGGAATACCGCCGGAGCGTTGGTGAGGCCGAACGGCATCACCAGGTACTCGTAGTGGCCCCTGGGAGTCTTGAAGGCGGTCTTCCATTCATCGCCCTCACGGATACGGACTAGATGGTAGGCACTCCGGAGGTCCAGCTTGGTAAAGACGGTAGCCTGGGTGAGAGGCTCGAAAGTGGAGTTCATGAGAGGTAGAGGATACTTGTTCTTAATGGTGATCTCGTTGAGCTGGCAATAGTCGATGCAGGGTCGAAGGTCCCCGTCCTTCTTCCCAACAAAGAAGAAACCGGCCGCCACAGGAGAGGAGGAAGGCCGAATGAGTCCTGCTTCCAAGGACTCAGAGATGTATTGATCCATCGCCGCCTTCTCCGGGACGGTCAGACTGTAGAGGCGGCTGCCGGGAAGGGGAGCCCCTGAGCGGAGGTCGATGGCACAGTCGTAAGGCCGGTGGGGCGGAAGGGCCTGAGCCCTGGACTTACTGAAAACCTCCATGAGGTTGTGGTACTCTGGGGGTATGGTCGAAAGGTCCGGAGGCGGCTCACCAACGGATCTCCGGGGCGGGGGACAGGACGCCGCCTGAAGACACTGGGCATGACAGGAGGAGCTCCAGCCCTTGATGGTACCGGAGGACCAGGCGATGTGGGGCTCGTGCAGCGCGAGCCAGGGCCGGCCCAGGACTACTGGGACAAGAGGGGATCTGGTGATAAGGAACTGGAGTCTCTCAACGTGGTTACCAGCAATGGTCAGCAGGACAGGGCAGGTGCGTTGAGTGATGTCAGCCAGGCGGTGTTGGTCCAATGCGAATACCTCCAATGGCCTCACTAGGTCCTCAAGTGGAATGTTGGCCCGGGTAGCAAACTCGAAGTCTAGGAAACTCTCGTCTGCCCCCGAGTCAATGAGTGCCTCCACCGTGGCCCGTTGGTCCGCCCAGGCCAGGGTGACGCTCATCAGATGGCCAGGTGGTGCACGGCTCTGGGAACGAGAAAAACGGCTCACCAGGATCTCCCGGGGTCCCGGCGAGCCTGGTCTTTTGGCCGGGTGGGGCAGTTGGCGATACGGTGTCCCTCCCGACCGCAGTAGAGGCAAAGGCCGGACCTGAACCTCGCCTCCCGTTCAGCTTGGCTCAGATGAGAACGTCCCAGCTGCATGGGTTCCTCCTCGGGTACCGAACGGGAGGGGAAAAAAACCACCAGTCGTGTTGGGAGCAGGGCGACCAGCAGTAACGTCACGAGTACGGGGGGTCCGGAGTACCTCTGGAGGTCCCTGTCGGGTTCTCTCACGTCTTCTCTCCTGGAGGCGTCCGTCGATGCGAATGGCGAGGCTGAACAGGTCCTCGAGGGACTCAGGTTCCTCACGGGTCGCGAGCTGGTCCCTGACTGCGTCGTTGAGCCCCCTCATGAAGGTAAGACGAAGTGCTTGGTCGTTCCAACCGCTCTCCGTAGCCGCCAGTCTGAACTCCAGCACGTAGTCGGTAACCCCGCCGCTGCCCTGCCGGAAGGTACCCAACCGGGCTCCAGGGTCCAGGCCACGGGCTGGATGGTGGAAAACCCTGCGGAGCTCAGCCACGAAGTCTGGGTAGGAGAAACAGAAGTCTGCCATTGCCCAGGAGGCAGTGACCCACTGGGCTGCCCGGCCTGAGAGCAAGTTAGTCATGTAGGCCACTTGGGCTCCCCTTGAAGTGAAACGACTGGGTTGATGACGAAAAACGAACTCACATTGCATGATGAATGTGGCACAATCCTCGAAGTTACCGTCGAACAGCCGTGGTTCGGAGAGACGGGGCTCCCGAGGTGCGGGATCGGGAGGCGCGGGGCCTGCCAGGGCTGCGGGTGATGCTCCGGCCAAGGCTCCTGAAGGAAGTGGGGTTACAAGCAAGGTGTTAACGGTGTCACTCAGCGTGTGTAAGTGGAGGAGAATACTTGACTGCTGGCTAGCCAGAGCGCCCAGGGACCCCTGAATAGGCAGGACCTGCTCTCGGAGTTCCTGTACAGCAGCCGCAGCCCTGTCTAGCTGTTGGCTGTGTTCCTTGGTTAACTCTATCTGGACTGCCAATGCTGTTCTGACTCTCTCTGTGTCGGCTGGGGTCGTCATGGTTGGATCGTAATGTTATGGTTTGTAACCGACCCCAAACGCAACGGCACTGAGAGAGTTGTTTTCAGAGTTAGCCAAAAACAAGGGCGTGTTTATTCTCAGAGTCACAAGATTGAATTAGGTGGAAAACAGAACAAACAGGGAATCTGGCATGTGAAGAATGTCTTGCGGCTCTGCAGATTCTCCCAGACGGTGTTGGTGAGGAATTTGCTTGTGACGTCTGAGCCGCTCTGCAGATCCCCCCAGCATACACTCCAGATGGAACACGGAGGGAGAGAGAGAATCCCAGTTAGCTCAGCGCACAACAGATAACAGAGAGGTGACTGATCCAAATTAATATCCAAGTGACTTGATCTTCGGTGTGATACACACAGTTAGCAGAGTCCAGAGAAAAAACAATACGGTAATCCAAAGAGTAAATCCAACAACAAAAAATAGGTGAGAACAGTATAACAAAAACGGGATCTCTTCGGTGTTTCACAAACACACAAAAAACTGGTGATCCAAAAAGACTGTTTCAAAAACTCACCAAAGCGCAACGCGTAAAGCGGGCAGATAAACGAGGCGTAGCTTCGTACGGGGAATCAGGTTCTCCAAGGGATACTTCACGAGAGTCCTGGAGAGCAACAGACAGCGAACGGGAAAGAAAGGCAGATGCAGGGAATATTCAAAACGATCCAACATCGGTATTAGGGAGATCAGGGTATTTAAAGCCACAGGGCGCTAAATGACAAGCTGTGACAGCTGCGGGATGAAATTGATCATTGCTCCAGAAGCGTGTGGTTGGGAGAGCACCAATCAAACGGCATCTTACAGGAAAGAAGCGTGAGGCGCAGAATGCAATTAATTAACAAAATACCTTAAAGGAACGGAGCGAGTGGGTGGGCAGCGGACAAAACCTCACAGTACCCCCCCCTCCACGGGAGCCACCCGGCGACCAGGCCGACCCGGCTCGCCCGGATGGGCACGATGGAAGTCGGTGATCAGGCCGGGATCCACGATGAGCTGGCGGGAGACCCAGCTCCGTTCCTCCGGGCCGTAACCCTCCCAGTCCACCAGGTACTGGAACCCCCGACCCCGCCGTCGAACGCCCATCAACCGGCGGACCTGCCACTGGGGGTGACCGTCCACCATCTTGGGAGGAGGTGGATCCGGAGCAGGAGGCATCAGGGGACTGAGAGAGACAGGCTTAACCCGGGACACATGGAAAACGGGGTGAATGTGCATGGACGCAGGAAGCTTAAGACGCACCGCCGCCGGACTGAGTACCTTCAGAACCTCGAAAGGTCAGACGAACCGGGGGTTAAGTTTCTTGGCCGAGGACCGAAGTGGGAGGTCCCTCGCGGAAAGCCACACCCTCTGCCCAGGGTGGTACGTCGGCGCAGGAACCCGGCGCCGGTCAGCCCCACGACAGGCGCGCTCTGATGACCGGAGCAGCGCGGTCCTGGCGATCTCCCAGACCCGACGGCACCGGTCGAGGTGGTCCTGCACGGAGGGAACTGCCACCTCCGTCTCCTGTGCAGGGAAAAGAGGGGGTTGGTAGCCCAGGGATACCTCAAAGGGTGAGAGGCCGGTGGCGGAACTGACCATGGAGTTGATGGAGTACTCGACCCAGGGAAGGAAACGGCTCCAAGAAGCTGGTCTCTCGGCAGCCACACACCGAAGAGCAGACTCCACGCTCTGGTTCATCCTCTCCGTTTGTCCGTTAGTCTGGGGATGATAACCAGAGGAAAGACTGACCGTTGCCCCCAATCCCTTGCAAAAAGCCCGCCATACCTGGGAAGTGAACTGGGGCCCCCGGTCCGAGACGACGTCCTGGGGAAAACCATGGAGGCGAAACACGTGGTGTGTCAGGAGGTCCGCCGTCTCGGCCGCCGAGGGAAGTTTGGGAAGGGCCACGAGGTGAACCCCCTTGCTGAACCGATCCACCACGGTCAGAAGGCACGTGTTCCCCTGGGAGGAGGGAAGACCTGTGACGAAGTCCAGCGCCACATGTGACCAAGGACGGCTCGGAATGGGAAGCGGCTGTAATAGCCCGGAGGGTGCCTGGTGGGAGGCCTTGCTGCGGGCGCAGACCGCGCAGGCCAGTACGAACTCCTTGACGTCGTTCCTCATGGTGGGCCACCAGAATCGACGAGCCAGGAAGGAGAACGTGCGATGAACGCCCGGGTGGCAGGCGAACCGGCTGGTATGGCCCCACTGGAGGACCCGGGACCGGACTGAGTCGGGGACGAAGAGACGATGAACCGGTACATTGCCTGGAGCGCGATGGAAGCGTAGGGCACGCCTTACCACCCCCTCGATGCCCAAGGTGACGACTCCTACCACCCTGGCCTCCGGGAGGATGGGAGTCGGGTCCTCAGTGGTTGGAGCCCCCTTGGAGTGTAACCGGGACAGGGAGTCGGCCTTCGTGTTGCGGGAACCAGGGCGAAACGTCAGCGAGAAGTCGAACCGACTGAGGAAGCTGGCCCATCTTGCCTGCCGGCCGTTGAGGCGCTTGGAAGCACGGATGTACGTCAGGTTCTTGTGGTCCGTCCAAATGGTAAACGGCTCCTCGGCCCCCTCTAGCCAATGACGCCACTCCTCCAAGGCAGCCACAACCGCCAGCAGCTCCCGATTGCCGATGTCATAGTTCCTCTCGGCAGGGAGGAACCGACGCGAGTAGAAGGCGCACGGATGTACCTTCTGGTCCGTTGCCGACCGCTGGGATAAGATAGCTCCCAGTCCAGTATCCGAGGCGTCCACCTCAACGATGAACTGTCTCTTGGGGTCTGGATGGAGCAAGATCGGGGCGGAAGTGAACCTCTTCTTGAGGGAGCGGAACGCAGCACACGCCGCTGGGGACCAGTCGAACGGCAGGGCGGGAGAGGTCAGTCTGGTAAGCGGTTCCGCCACTTGACTGTAGTTCCGGATGAACCTTCGGTAGAAGTTGGCGAACCCGAGGAAGCTCTGTAACTCCTTCCGAGAGGTGGGTTCAGGCCATTCCTCCACGGCCTGGATCTTGCGAGGATCAGCTCGGGTCAAGCCCTTCTCCACGATGAAGCCCAGGTAATCGACGGAGTCGGAGTGGAATCGGCACTTCTCCGCCTTGACGAAGAGCCGATTGTGGAGGAGGCGCTCCAGCACACGGCGGACATGCTGGATGTGTTCCTCGAGGGTCTTGGAGAAGATGAGGATGTCGTCTAGGTACACTACCACAAACTCCTCCAGCATGTCACGAAGGATGTCGTTCATGAGCGCCTGGAATACCGCCGGAGCGTTGGTGAGGCCGAACGGCATCACCAGGTACTCGTAGTGGCCCCTGGGAGTCTTGAAGGCGGTCTTCCATTCATCGCCCTCACGGATACAGACTAGATGGTAGGCACTCCGGAGGTCCAGCTTGGTAAAGACGGTAGCCTGGGTGAGAGGCTCGAAAGTGGAGTTCATGAGAGGTAGAGGATACTTGTTCTTAATGGTGATCTCGTTGAGCTGGCAATAGTCGATGCAGGGTCGAAGGTCCCCGTCCTTCTTCCCAACAAAGAAGAAACCGGCCGCCACAGGAGAGGAGGAAGGCCGAATGAGTCCTGCTTCCAAGGACTCAGAGATGTATTGATCCATCGCCGCCTTCTCCGGGACGGTCAGACTGTAGAGGCGGCTGCCGGGAAGGGGAGCCCCTGAGCGGAGGTCGATGGCACAGTCGTAAGGCCGGTGGGGCGGAAGGGCCTGAGCCCTGGACTTACTGAAAACCTCCATGAGGTTGTGGTACTCTGGGGGTATGGTCGAAAGGTCCGGAGGCGGCTCACCAACGGATCTCCGGGGCGGGGGACAGGACGCCGCCTGAAGACACTGGGCATGACAGGAGGAGCTCCAGCCCTTGATGGTACCGGAGGACCAGGCGATGTGGGGCTCGTGCAGCGCGAGCCAGGGCCGGCCCAGGACTACTGGGACAAGAGGGGATCTGGTGATAAGGAACTGGAGTCTCTCAACGTGGTTACCAGCAATGGTCAGCAGGACAGGGCAGGTGCGTTGAGTGATGTCAGCCAGGCGGTGTTGGTCCAATGCGAATACCTCCAATGGCCTCACTAGGTCCTCAAGTGGAATGTTGGCCCAGGTAGCAAACTCGAAGTCTAGGAAACTCTCGTCTGCCCCCGAGTCAATGAGTGCCTCCACCGTGGCCCGTTGGTCCGCCCAGGCCAGGGTGACGCTCATCAGATGGCCAGGTGGTGCACGGCTCTGGGAACGAGAAAAACGGCTCACCAGGATCTCCCGGGGTCCCGGCGAGCCTGGTCTTTTGGCCGGGTGGGGCAGTTGGCGATACGGTGTCCCTCCCGACCGCAGTAGAGGCAAAGGCCGGACCTGAACCTCGCCTCCCGTTCAGCTTGGCTCAGATGAGAACGTCCCAGCTGCATGGGTTCCTCCTCGGGTACCGAACGGGAGGGGAAAAAAACCACCAGTCGTGTTGGGAGCAGGGCGACCAGCAGTAACGTCACGAGTACGGGGGGTCCGGAGTACCTCTGGAGGTCCCTGTCGGGTTCTCTCACGTCTTCTCTCCTGGAGGCGTCCGTCGATGCGAATGGCGAGGCTGAACAGGTCCTCGAGGGACTCAGGTTCCTCACGGGTCGCGAGCTGGTCCCTGACTGCGTCGTTGAGCCCCCTCATGAAGGTAAGACGAAGTGCTTGGTCGTTCCAACCGCTCTCCGTAGCCGCCAGTCTGAACTCCAGCACGTAGTCGGTAACCCCGCCGCTGCCCTGCCGGAAGGTACCCAACCGGGCTCCAGGGTCCAGGCCACGGGCTGGATGGTGGAAAACCCTGCGGAGCTCAGCCACGAAGTCTGGGTAGGAGAAACAGAAGTCTGCCATTGCCCAGGAGGCAGTGACCCACTGGGCTGCCCGGCCTGAGAGCAAGTTAGTCATGTAGGCCACTTGGGCTCCCCTTGAAGTGAAACGACTGGGTTGATGACGAAAAACGAACTCACATTGCATGATGAATGTGGCACAATCCTCGAAGTTTACCGTCGAACAGCCGTGGTTCGGAGAGACGGGGCTCCCGAGGTGCGGGATCGGGAGGCGCGGGGCCTGCCAGGGCTGCGGGTGATGCTCCGGCCAAGGCTCCTGAAGGAAGTGGGGTTACAAGCAAGGTGTTAACGGTGTCACTCAGCGTGTGTAAGTGGAGGAGAATACTTGACTGCTGGCTAGCCAGAGCGCCCAGGGACCCCTGAATAGGCAGGACCTGCTCTCGGAGTTCCTGTACAGCAGCCGCAGCCCTGTCTAGCTGTTGGCTGTGTTCCTTGGTTAACTCTATCTGGACTGCCAATGCTGTTCTGACTCTCTCTGTGTCGGCTGGGGTCGTCATGGTTGGATCGTAATGTTATGGTTTGTAACCGACCCCAAACGCAACGGCACTGAGAGAGTTGTTTTCAGAGTTAGCCAAAAACAAGGGCGTGTTTATTCTCAGAGTCACAAGATTGAATTAGGTGGAAAACAGAACAAACGGGGAATCTGGCATGTGAAGAATGTCTTGCGGCTCTGCAGATTCTCCCAGACGGTGTTGGTGAGGAATTTGCTTGTGACGTCTGAGCCGCTCTGCAGATCCCCCCAGCATACACTCCAGATGGAACACGGAGGGAGAGAGAGAATCCCAGTTAGCTCAGCGCACAACAGATAACAGAGAGGTGACTGATCCAAATTAATATCCAAGTGACTTGATCTTCGGTGTGATACACACAGTTAGCAGAGTCCAGAGAAAAAACAATACGGTAATCCAAAGAGTAAATCCAACAACAAAAAATAGGTGAGAACAGTATAACAAAAACGGGATCTCTTCGGTGTTTCACAAACACACAACAAACTGGTGATCCAAAAAGACTGTTTCAAAAACTCACCAAAGCGCAACGCGTAAAGCGGGCAGATAAACGAGGCGTAGCTTCGTACGGGGAATCAGGTTCTCCAAGGGATACTTCACGAGAGTCCTGGAGAGCAACAGACAGCGAACGGGAAAGAAAGGCAGATGCAGGGAATATTCAAAACGATCCAACATCGGTATTAGGGAGATCAGGGTATTTAAAGCCACAGGGCGCTAAATGACAAGCTGTGACAGCTGCGGGATGAAATTGATCATTGCTCCAGAAGCGTGTGGTTGGGAGAGCACCAATCAAACGGCATCTTACAGGAAAGAAGCGTGAGGCGCGGAATGCAATTAATTAACAAAATACCTTAAAGGAACGGAGCAAGTGGGTGGGCAGCGGACAAAACCTCACATGTACCAACGGGGTGATACAGTGTGTGACAGCCAGTGAGATAACCATCAACTGATGACACAAACACAACGCAGAGGGAAGTCACGGAACAGCAGGTGACGAGTTGATTAGAGGCTGAAGAACACTGTAATCTATCAATATGGACTCATATGGAAACTACCCACTGTTGTGGTATTCACAATGTAGACGTCGTACAACATCTGAAAGCTCAGAGTTCATGACTTGTAATGGTGCTGAAATTTTTTTAAATGCCGGAGCCCATGGAAGTTTGTTTTGCTGTGGAATTATTGTAAATGTAGTCTTTCTTAGTAAATTAATAATATATATTTGGAACATTTTCATATTCCAAACAGTCTCATCTGTTTCCTCAGTCATTATGCCTTTGCATTTAGTTGGCTAAAATATTAACCTCAGTGGCTTCAAGACGCAATTGCCTCAGTTGCCTAGCTACAGTGTCCTCAGGACTTCAAGCAAGAATGCTAAGCATATGCATACTGGACTTCCCACGTCCAGACTACAAACTCACAAGTTCCATTTGAAGGCGGCATTACATCCAACTTCACGCGTTTCCTTCATAACAGGGGAGAGGTGTGCAATTTTTTTGGTAATTTGGCCACGTGGTAACGCTATTCACAGAAATCACATAATAGAGACATGAAACCACAATGACAGCTATTGGTGTGGCAACGCCTCACACCAAATTGCACACCAGTTGGCCAAATGGTGGCTCTACAATCAAAAGGTAAAATGTAGCCTAGATAGGAGCCTCACTCCATTCTAAATGTACACTAACGGTTTGATGCAATGCCACTGTCCATGTCAGTATTTGTTCAGAAAGTCTGTGTTACTAGCTGCTTTTTTCTATAGACCAGATTGTACAGATTGTTGTCTGTACCAGAATGTACAGTATGTCGTATGAGGACATACAATAGAGTAGAACTATTTCCACTTCATAACAAGAGGCATTCTTGAGTCAGTGTATTTATTTAGAGAATTTAACCAAACAGCCTACAAGCGTGAGATAAAGCCCAGTTTGATCCGTTTGCTCACTTGCATCAGGCACTAGGCAGACGAAGAGAGACGTTTGCTCACCTGCATCAGGTACTATGCAGAAGGAGAGAGACGTGTACGAGGGCCGTTTGCTCAATTGCATCAGGTACTAGGCAGACGGTGAGAGACGTGTACGAGGGCCGGTTGACACGCAGTCTGAATTTAACTTCCAGTTAAGTAAATGCGAGCTTAAATGTGTTATCTGGCTCTAGTCTATTGGACAATATTGGGACAGAATTAGTGGACTCACAGAATACATTGCTATGACTTGTATCACATCAAGAGGGATAGAGTCACCTGAATCTGTGGCTGTTGCTGTGGGGGAAATAATTCAATTTTTTTTATATAGTGAAAGTGTGGGGTGAAAGGGGTGGTGGTTTGAATCCACAGACTATAAGATATCATTAACTACTGTCCAAGTGTGAAGTGGATTCCCAGGCTGTTTTGGTTCTGCTCTGCTTCAGAACCTGTTGGCTAGTACTCTCGGCGTTGTGTCTCAATGCTTTAAAGCTGGGAATCACTTCTCTTAAAACTGACTGAGCAGGCAAAAAGGCAGATAGGTGAATAAGGAGGAAAGATAGTTTAACAGTTGTTTAATAAGAGAGAAAGAGTGTATACAAATTACATTAAAGAATGCTATAGTTGTGATCAAAAACACTATGCCGTAATTGAACACAACCAGGCTAATATAACAGTAAAGAGAATGCTAGTTGATAAATTGTTGAAAGTCTTTGTTCTCTGCTGATAACAAAGAGGATTCTGTTTTTCCCTCCAAAAAGTTCCTTTGTCCTTTGCCCGCCTTGCTTGTGGATGAGATGGTAAGAGAGGTCTTCGTGGGTTTGTTGGTTCCAGAGTGTTCTTCTTTGGTTGTTTCTTCCTGAGTCCCCTCTCACCATCACACAGCCATTCTTATAGCCCAAGGCCGAGTGTCTTTGAGTTGATGACATCATCACATTAATTGCTCCAATCACAAGCCGGTTAAGCTTGCATTTTGAAAATAGGGGTTTGGCCTATAGGCCAACCCCCTCCACCTAACTGCAAAAAGAGGCTGTCCTTTACCTTAATCAAAGTTTAAACATTGCATCATTTTCATTTCCTTATATCTTTTACTTAAACACATTACTTGACTTGTTAGTACTTTGATGTACCTCAAAATATATTGATTACCTAAACACAGCTATATTTCTAAGTCTGTTTGACTTTCAGAACATATATCTAACAAATTTAATCATTCTGTTAGCTTAATAGAATACATTTTATTATCATATAAAACATTGCTTAACAGATTGCAGAATGTGTAACAATCAATTAATCATACTGAACATTAATTGAAAATAGCACAGACACATTAACTAATTGTAGACATTTTAGTATGACCAAACACTAATTATATTTTAACTTACTTAACAATATACCAGGTAGTTTGGAGATCTCCTGTGTGAGTGTGTGTGTGTGTGTGTGTGAATGTGTGTGTGTGTGTGTGTGTGTGTGTATGTATGTGTGTGTGTGTGTCTATGTGTGTGTGTGTGTGGATGTGTATGTGTGTGTGTGAGTATGTGAGTGTCTGTGTGTGTGTGTGTCTATGTGTGTGAATGTGTGTGTGACTATGTGTGGGTATGAGTATGTGAGTGTCTGTGTGTGTGTGTGTCTATGTGTGTGTCTCTGTGTGTGTGAGTGTGTGTGTGAGGATGTGTATTCGAAAAAGTGTGTGTGTGTGGATCTCTGTGTGTCTGTCTGTGTCCCCCGGCCGTAAGCAGCTGATAACACTTCTTTGATGTAACAGTTGTTTCACTGTGTGTGTGACAGGAAACTTCAGCAAGATAACATGTCTACGTAACCTTTTGTCTTTTGCTTTGATCTACCCCCTAAAGGGAAGTCTTACCCCAGCTGCCACTATGCCATTGTCACCCCAGGAGGGCATTTGCACAATCAGTCTTATGTAACCACACACAGACAATCTATGACTTATTGTTTTGAGGCCCAAATATTTCTACACATTAGTTAAATCATGAGTCTATGTTTGGGAATTTACTACAGATCCCCACTCGGATAGTTTACCTATCCTTAATATGTCAAACATAGATATCAATCTCTACACACTACTATCTAGATAACACTTAAGACATTTTAAATCATATTAGGATAAAATATGTATCTGATTTGTCACACTCAGATCCTAAAATTCAAATTAGCCATTTCAGTTTTTGTGATCATGTGCAGTCTTTAATACTTGTTCTCGTACCAAGATCAATAGAGCATTTGAGGAGGGGGGTCCATGTTTTCTAGATTTGACCCTGCCTCCTCTTTATTGCTCAGAGCTGGTGCAATATCACGACTGCTGGGTGCAATTCAGAAAGCAAATTGCCTTTCTTATTACACCCCATCTTCTGTCAAGCACATCTTGACTCGTGGAGATCCTCTCTTAGGGGGTAGAGCCCCCTGCTGTAGTATCTTCTATTCTTCACAGCGATGGGGAGGTCGTTGCTGGCTGCTCGACCCCTTCGCTGGTTGACCCTCGGATCAGTGGAAGAGGTTTGTTTCTCCTCCCCTCCGCCTGGTCGTTGATAGGGGCGATAGCAGCTTCCCCCCTTCGCTTGTTGACCACCTGGTCAATAGTTGAGGCCTTGCTTCTGTTGACAGCCGGAGTCGTTGCTGAGGCCTAGCTGCCTGTCTCCTCGTTGGTTGTCTGTCGTTCCCTCTGAAGCCTCAAGACTCGGTCACTGCGTTGGCCAAGACTCTCCCGGCCCGAGATGTAGGCGTCTCCTGGTTCTCCGCAGTGTTGTGGTTCCCCATGGAACCGCTGGGTAGACACTAGCCAGTGTCCTGGATCAACGGTACCGATGGAGTCCTCGGTCTTCCTTGTACCACTCTCTGATGACTGTGGATCCCCCAATCTCCCCTCCGTATCCTGTAGTGAATATATCGCTCCGGGGCACAGTGGGGATCACTTCTACCACAACAATTGATTGAGAATCCATAATTTCCATCCCTCAGACTCTCTTTACTGGTCTGAGCTTTTGACAACTTTCTTTTCCAAATCATTTATCTATATATTTCATGGCTTCTAGATCATTAAATTTCAAAATTCTGAAAAATTCACATGGCTCTCATTATATTATGCTGTCAAAACAGTATACTCTCCACCTCTCGATGTGAAATACACATGAAAACATCGTTACCGTCTTCCTCTGGTTTCGGACAGCTGCATCCCGGACCGGACAGCACTGACATCCATTCTCCCAGTAACCTGTGTGTATGGCAACAATTCACAGTCCGCCTTAAACACACATCTTATACATCACAAGCCAATTATCAATTGCACATGTTCACACCCTACACAATACTAATTTGGCCAATAGCGACCAAATCTATTGAGCTTCATTAATGTACAGAGAATCATGCTTCCCAACACTATAAGCAACCACGACACACCCCCAGCCGCTAAAACTGGGTATTCAATGGGCGGAGAACAAAAATCCATAACTAGCTCATGTTCCTTCACTTTGTTCCCAGTCCATTTTACAGACACATACTACCCCGTCCTGATGTGTCGAGATCACTCCCAGCTTGCCAGGTATCCTAAGAAAAAACACAGAAAGAAAGAAAACAGAAAACAAAACACAAAGAAAACGCTGCCAAATCAATAAATGAAAAAATAAACCAAACTTGTGAGCTTTCTAGCTCATTTTTAACTAAGAAACAAAAAGGGAAATCAAATGAATAAACGAAATGTACACTCCCGGCCTAAGTCAGGAATTGCTCATATCACACTAGAAAAGAGAAGTAAAAATAAAAGTAAACAAACACCTATCCTATTGCTCATAACTGTTAATATGCTTCTATCAATACTATAAAATACTAGAAACAACTATGAGTCTTTTCAATTTCTTAATCATGCAGTCCACCTCTTGATCAATCTGAATGTTGACCGAGCATGGATAATTTACTGATCACTCGCTGCCGCAGTGTCACATCATCACACTGTCTAATATCGATTAACTGTTTAACATAATTTGACCTCTTGTTAGTCTGATTAGTTCATGCATTTGTCAGTCACCCATACATCCGTTTTTAGTAACTTTCATTCATAATCTAATTAGGAGCATATTTTATCATTCAATATATCCCACCTCTACCCTAGTCAGTTGCATATATTCTTATTCTGCCGGTGGCCTCTGCAGACATGACCTTTGAAAATGACCTTTCACTCCACAGCCCCAACAACACTGGCGGTCTCCCCCGGGTTGTGGGACCCGGTGGGTCAGTTGCCTGTGACCGGATGACCCTGGGGTCATCGGGCCCAGAACACGTCCTGGTGGTGTGCCATCTTCGCCATGGTTCCCTGGAGCCTGTTCGGAGGAGAAAGCCACATACCTATTTGGTCCAGTCACAGTTCCTTGAGAGGGGCCCGTGGTTGGGAGGGGCCCGTCACCTGTTCCTGCACAAACACGCCCTGTTGGGGATATATGGTCCTGCTCTGCACAGTTCCGAGCAATGTGTCCGAGGGTCCCACACGTCCAACAGTGCACCTGCCGCACACGGTAGCCAATCGGATTCCTGCCTTTGCCTACACCTTTTCCTCGTGGTTGCCACCTCGTGGGTGGTCCTATTGGGGTTTGTTGTTGACCCGGCACGGGTTGTGGCCCCAACTGGGCCTGTCTCTGGCCATCTGGTTCTCCAGAGGGAGAGGGAGAGAGGCGATTGGAACCTGTCTCCCCTCCGGGCTGTGTGGGCTGGAGTAGGCCTTGGAGATAGTCCACTACCCGTCTAGCCTCGGCTAGGTGATCTTCGAGAGGGAGGCACGTCTGTAACTGGCAGTCATCTGCAACGGACACTTCAGCGTGGAATACAACTGTCTCTGGGTCGCTTGCTGCAACGACTCCCTGTGGCGGAGTAAAAGACATTATTTCCAGTCCCTCCGTCTCACTGGACACTAAAGGGGAGTCGATCAAACTCCAGCCAATCAAGTCAACGTCCAATTCGGTCAATGTAATGTCTGCAGAGGTTATCGGTATTATCTTGATTTGGGTACGCATTCTACACCGGCCTCCCTTAACCACAAGGTTCTGTAATGGCCTGAATATCTTTGGCCATCTTTTCGTCACTTTTATTGTGACATCTCCAGTCGTTGAAATAGACAGATTGTCTACCCTTTCTATGGTCAGTGCATCTAACCCTCCGGTTGCTCCTATCTGTGTATTTTCCATTCTCACCTTTCCTTCAATCACTCGTAACGTCACCGTTTGGAAAGCAAGTTTCTCTGTATTCAAACTATTTTTACCAAACTTGAGTTAATTTCACTCACACTTTTATATTGGTGTAAACAGGAATTGATAACTTCGGTCTTGTGATACTATACCCCCTGACTGTCAACAGTCTCTTCGATTTCCCTGTTGGGGTTCGGAATTGTCAGCGCCGGCCATCCGTCCTGGAGCAGCTGTGAAAAGAGAGAAGCAAAAAAATACACTTAATTATCAGTGACATTTGCCATTCACAATCCATCATTTGTCTTTAAGCATGGAATGTCGGGCATCTCCTAGACTATGATCATATGAGAGCATTTGTGCAATTTTCGTTTTTGATTTATCAATGACACCGCCTTAATCTTTTTTTCCAGTTGTCTCCATTGGAAACCCAGATTCTCAATCCTGTTGTCAAGATCCTCCTTATTACCACTCCGGGGAACTTATTTTCCATCAGCTGTTTCCTGAGATGGTGGTCAGCAGAAAGTTGTTATTTACAGCCTATCATTTCTAAACATCTGTATCGGACATTGTAATTTAGGTGAATAATCTCACTTTTACTCCAATTTGCAAATGACTATGTGTATGTGTAACTATATTTATTTCTGTCCGTGAAAGCCTAGTATGTATTTCGCTCATATTACATTACACATATCAGTAACACATATTTTCCATTCACAATCTCTCACACAGTTATTATATATCCCCCGTAACACCTAACCCTTTAGGTGTTATAATAACGCGCTCCCCACGGGAACAGAAATCAATTTTCAGTGCCTTATGTCACTGAAGTCCCCGTGCATTTAGAACAGTGTCACACAACCCGTTCATAACCACAGGTGGCGACACCATCCCCATACTGAAAATCCTGCCGACCAATGACATTCCACTGGCCAACTCGTCCTGTGGCCCACGGCATCACCCCCAGTTTGCAACCTGGAACGTGACACCCCGGGCCCCTTACTCAAGGATATTCAAAAATCATTCCACTCACAACCCACTCAACCACCGTAACCAGTCACCCATACACTCACACACAATATAATTCGACGCACGTAGTGTGGCAGCGAGCCAATATAATTCGACGCGCGTAGTGTGGCAGCGAGCCTTTGACGAGTGCACGCTTAGCGCACCCCGTTAATGCGCGGTGGCAGACAGCGAGCCCACCCCCGCCACGACGTTTAGCAGTCCCCGTACCCCTGGTAAAATGAAAAATGTGCGCAGTGTGGCAGCGAGCACCGACGAGTCACACACAGCGCACAAAGCGTGGAGGCAGACAGTGAGCCACGACGAACTGTCTACCCACACCCCCACCGCAGGCGCAGCCGAGCAGAGTATTTATGCTCCGACTTACGGCCCACCAACATGAACTGGTACTGAGCCCCAGCCGGGGCCCGTCCAAATGTAAGGAAAGAAGTACGAACAAAGCGTTTAGGTTGACATGGTAGCCTATACATTTCAGTGTGATTGCATGCAAAGTTAGAGTAATTACGCTCCAACTTACGGCCCACCAACATGAACTGGTACTGAGCCCCAGCCGGGGCCCGTCCAAATGTAAGGAAAGAAGTACGAGTGCCTTGTCGAACAAAGCGTAGCGCCAACGCAGGCAATACCACTGCCAGCACTAGAAATTCCCTAAAAACAACAATAAAACTGAATATGGAACAACAACATACGCACAATAAGTCCCAAACTCAGCCTACCGCCTTTGAAACCTTACAGTAAACAGCAATAAACAATATACCTAGCACTACACCGCGTTTGAAACCCATAAAAAAACTCTATATACAGGCCCTAACCCAGGAGAGAAAGAGAAGCGTTCCGGGGGGGGGGGGGGGGGGGGGGAAGTACATGGAAGAGAGGCGGTGTTGAAATGAGGGGAGCGAGCGAGAGGGGGGGTAAGAGAGAGAGAGAGAGAAAGAGAGAGAGAGAGAGAAAGAGAGAGAGGGGGAGAGAGAGAGGGGGAGAAAGAGAGGGGGAGAAAGAGAGGGGGAGAAAGAGAGGAAGAGAGAGAGAGGAAGAGAAATAGAGAGGAGAGAGAAAGAGAGAGAGAGAGAGAGAGAGAGAGAGAGAGGAAAGAGAGAGAGAAAGAGAGGGGGAAAAGAGAAGAGAAGGGGAGAGAGAGTAAGAGAGAGAGAGAAAGAGAGGGGGAGAGAGAGAGGGGAGAAAGAGAGGGGAAGAAAGAGGGGGAGAAAGAGAGGGGGAGAAAGAGAGGGGGAGAAAGAGAGGAAGAGAGAGAGAGGAGGGTGAGAGAGGGAGGGGAGGCAAGAGGGAAAGGGAGAAAGAGAAAGAGAAAGAGAAGGGGAGAGAGAGGAAGAGAGAGAGAGAGAGAAAGAGAAAGAGAGAGAGGGGGAGAGAGAGAGGGGGAGAAAGAGAGGGGAGAAAGAGAGGAAGAGAGAGAGAAATAGAGAGAGAGAGAAAGAGAGAGAAAGAGAAAGAGAAAGAGAAAGAGAGAGAGAGAGAGAGAGAGAGAGAGAGAGAGAGAGAGAGAGAGAGAGAGAGAGAGAGAGAGAGAGAAGAGAGAGAGAGAAGAGAGGGGGAGAAGAGAAGAGAGGGGGAGAGAGAGTAAGAGAGAGAGAAGAGAGGGGGAGAGAGAGAGGGGGAGAAAGAGAGGGGGAGAAAGAGAAGAGGGGGAGTGAGAGAGGAGAGAGGGGAGAGAGAGTGTACAATGAAAACGTTCTGTGAGCAGAATCCAAACATACTCATCCTGTACACTTCTGCCCCCTACCTTATTCCCAATAAACTCCACCTTTCCCTTAACAATGGACGCTCGCCACCCCTACCAAGATGGACGCTCGGCACCCTCCCAAGATGGACGCTCGGAGCCCCGTCAAGATGGACGCCCCCTCGCGAGACATACCGAGAGTCCCGTCATGCCATGACGTCAGCACAGTTAGCTTAGCATGTTAGCTTAGCATGTTAGCTTAGCATATTAGCTTCGTTAGCTTCAACCTAGCGCGCGCTTACTACGCCACATCCGGCGACCGCTTTAGCCGTTTAGCGCGGCTAAGTAGCATTAGCTTAGCTTACCCCATGATCCCATAAAAACGTTCCCAACGACCCGTTCCGCCGCGCGGGCCGTCCCCTCGCAACGTTAATACAATATCACATACCCCACAACAGAATCCTATTTCCCTCAAAACGCCAGTGTAGTGATCTAATTAGAAATATAAAAACATAATAGTAAAATACTAGTTTGACCCCTCCGTCGACATTTCCGGCGAGCTTAGAACGACTTCCGGGTCGGGCTTTAGAAAATCCCGATCACCTTAAACATGTATATAAATATTTTAACTGCCACGAATATGAAAACTTTTAAGTGCCCTACATATCCCCGTAATCTCAAGACACTATCGATCGACCTTATACATTTGAATTACGTCTACTTTACCCCCCGTTCGCTCCGGTGCCCAGAGGCTAATACAGCAGCTAACCGCTGCTGCGTCCGACGGGCCTCGGAAAACCGGCGTTTCTATTAAACTCCCCCACGGCCAATCGGTGACTTAAATTACATAACTATACTCTCACACAACCCACCATTCACTCCTAACCATAAACATCCACCCCTATCGCCCCATTCACAACATACAGTATTAAACCGTCCACAGGCGAGCCACAACGAGCTATCGTTTGTAGCATGTTGCGCGCTACGACACGCACGCGCCCCCCACCACGAAGCTGGGTGGCGCATTCGCCGTTGCGTGTGTGCACTTTGGACGTCGCGTGTGTACCCGATTCAATGTTAAAAACCGTTCTCAGTCATATTATAAGTGCCACTTTACAGATTTAATCTATATACTTCACACATGTTAAACCTAACCATAAGTCCTTTCACTCACACACAAACATCATACACTAGTAATTGTTTAACCATAGCTTGCAACATACGAGTCCACCTTAACGTATCATTCTAATGTTACAGCCTATCGTTGTTTAAATCTAACATGTCTGGCTGTGCCCAGGGTAAAACTAGACCCTATTCATGCTTCATTTCTACTATAGAAAATACTACGCACTATGTGCTTAAGCCAATACTATAAGGCGTACTATGCACATGTTCCCCTTGCTTAACCCTGAGCACAAACCTAGACATTGTTCCTAAATACTTCCATACCTTTTAATGCTCCGACCACGGGCAGCGTCTCGTTCACTTATGCTAAAATCTCTACTGTAGAAAATACTACGCATATCCGTGCTTAACTCTCTTACTGTAAGGAATACGACAGCACTAGTGTGGTTAAAAATCCTGCTCACAGGACCCATAATCACACATAGCCTTGAGTCGCTACCCCTTGGCCAGAACATTTCATTTAATACTTAATTACAGTCATACTTTTAGCAACCCCCTCGTTGGTTCGAATTGAACACCCGTACACTCCATAACACTCACCTTTGGCAACTCTCCGAGCTACGCGAAGACGATCTGTTGTTGTTGTTGTTGTTGTTCGAGGTGAAGAAGGAGGAAAAAAAAATTCTCTTTTGTTCTCGTTCAAAACGGACGTTTCTATTCAAGGGCCACAGCACCAAAATGAAGTGGATTCCCAGGCTGTTTTGGTTCTGCTCTGCTTCAGAACCTGTTGGCTAGTACTCTCGGCGTTGTGTCTCAATGCTTTAAAGCTGGGAATCACTTCTCTTAAAACTGACTGAGCAGGCAAAAAGGCAGATAGGTGAATAAGGAGGAAAGATAGTTTAACAGTTGTTTAATAAGAGAGAAAGAGTGTATACAAATTACATTAAAGAATGCTATAGTTGTGATCAAAAACACTATGCCGTAATTGAACACAACCAGGCTAATATAACAGTAAAGAGAATGCTAGTTGATAAATTGTTGAAAGTCTTTGTTCTCTGCTGATAACAAAGAGGATTCTGTTTTTCCCTCCAAAAAGTTCCTTTGTCCTTTGCCCGCCTTGCTTGTGGATGAGATGGTAAGAGAGGTCTTCGTGGGTTTGTTGGTTCCAGAGTGTTCTTCTTTGGTTGTTTCTTCCTGAGTCCCCTCTCACCATCACACAGCCATTCTTATAGCCCAAGGCCGAGTGTCTTTGAGTTGATGACATCATCACATTAATTGCTCCAATCACAAGCCGGTTAAGCTTGCATTTTGAAAATAGGGGTTTGGCCTATAGGCCAACCCCCTCCACCTAACTGCAAAAAGAGGCTGTCCTTTACCTTAATCAAAGTTTAAACATTGCATCATTTTCATTTCCTTATATCTTTTACTTAAACACATTACTTGACTTGTTAGTACTTTGATGTACCTCAAAATATATTGATTACCTAAACACAGCTATATTTCTAAGTCTGTTTGACTTTCAGAACATATATCTAACAAATTTAATCATTCTGTTAGCTTAATAGAATACATTTTATTATCATATAAAACATTGCTTAACAGATTGCAGAATGTGTAACAATCAATTAATCATACTGAACATTAATTGAAAATAGCACAGACACATTAACTAATTGTAGACATTTTAGTATGACCAAACACTAATTATATTTTAACTTACTTAACAATATACCAGGTAGTTTGGAGATCTCCTGTGTGAGTGTGTGTGTGTGTGTGTGTGTGTGTGTGAATGTGTGTGTGTGTGTGTGTGTGTGTGTATGTATGTGTGTGTGTGTGTCTATGTGTGTGTGTGTGTGGATGTGTATGTGTGTGTGTGAGTATGTGAGTGTCTGTGTGTGTGTGTGTCTATGTGTGTGAATGTGTGTGTGACTATGTGTGGGTATGAGTATGTGAGTGTCTGTGTGTGTGTGTGTCTATGTGTGTGTCTCTGTGTGTGTGAGTGTGTGTGTGAGGATGTGTATTCGAAAAAGTGTGTGTGTGTGGATCTCTGTGTGTCTGTCTGTGTCCCCCGGCCGTAAGCAGCTGATAACACTTCTTTGATGTAACAGTTGTTTCACTGTGTGTGTGACAGGAAACTTCAGCAAGATAACATGTCTACGTAACCTTTTGTCTTTTGCTTTGATCTACCCCCTAAAGGGAAGTCTTACCCCAGCTGCCACTATGCCATTGTCACCCCAGGAGGGCATTTGCACAATCAGTCTTATGTAACCACACACAGACAATCTATGACTTATTGTTTTGAGGCCCAAATATTTCTACACATTAGTTAAATCATGAGTCTATGTTTGGGAATTTACTACAAGTGCCCTTGAGCTGCTCCACCGTGGACAGCAGTACAAGACGATGTTGTACAGAGCAGCTTCCCCCTCCTCCTGCAGTGTAACCTCCCCTCGTCCTACAAATATCCCCCAGGCCGGTTCTGTCAATAACAACGTGTTTTTAGTTAACTTGCCTGATTGAATAAAGGTTTGACATTAAGACACTGATTACATGCAGGCTAGGCTAACATTCATACTGTAGTAGGCCAACAAGAGGGGAATTTAGGGGCTCTGAGAGCATTGTGTCTGTTGTCTCTGTCCTGCTCAGTTGCTTCACATAATTTGCATATTAGATTAGATTAGATTCAAATGTACTGTCATCATAAAGCACAAGTACAGTACAATGAAAAGAAGTTTGGCATTTAACCAGAGTGCAAATGTAACAGTAAAGTACAATAGTAATACAATGTACAGGTAATTAAACTGGATATAGAATATATAAATTATTACTACTGAGTAATAGCGCTAATCAGATGTATGTACAGTGTTATAGTATTATTATGTACAGTGATACAGGTAAGTCATACTGGCCAGCAGCGTAGGTAAGGAATGTACAGATATAGATAGTATCTACAGATATGTAAAAAGGATTATATGCAGGTATATACATACAGATGTGGTTAGCCTATATACAACTTTGAAAAGCCATTACTTAATTATGTCCCACTGACACAACACTTTGTACACATGTCCAGCTATCTTTAGTCCACAACGCTGCTCTTTGCCACTAGATAATTAGCGGTAAATAAAGATAATAGATACAGTGCTCAGGGTAAAGGTCACACCCAGGCAGCGAAATTACTTCCTGCAGCCAAGTTGGTCACAGCTTATCACAAATGTTGTCCTTCTGTAGAAATTATATCTGTTGTGTATGTGTGTTCCCTCAGTGAGTTCTCAGACTGAGATAAGTATATGCAAACCATTCAATCACCACAGTCCAATGAAGAGTACAAGCCCACTGGGTGAAATTGTTGCTAAAATCCCAGTGAGCTAGACCGAAACCCAGGCCCAGATTGGCCATCAGGAGCACAGGGAGTTTTCTGCATATATTAGGCCTATAGTGGCCTGCATATATTATTATTATTTAAAAGAAATTCTCCAGTCAGGCCAGTGTTTCTAGTTGCAATGGCGCAATAGAGAAGATGAGTTGGTGGACCTCTCAGCAGGCCCAGACTGGCCATTGGAATTGCTAAATGGCCTGCAGGGAAAATAACGTGTTTTTGATTAACTTCATTCAACACCCTGCACCCACCACTGATTAACTGAAGTCCACACCTCATTTTCAATTATCTTTTAATGTAGGCCTATAGTTATTTATTTTGACATTAGTCCCTGTGTTGTCTCCCTCCTTAATGATATACTGATATTACTTAATGATTAGTGCTGTCAGGTAAAAAATTTATCTAATTAATTACAGGAAAAATGTATCTAATTAATTACAGGAAAAATGTATCTAATTAATTACAGGATTTGTAATTAATTAATCTAATTAATCGCATTTTAATCGCGTAACCATTTTATGCCTGATATTCTATATTCTATAATCATATTTCAAATTGCATGTGTCCGGATGGCAGAATTCAGTACTGTATCTACAAAACCTTCTGTTTAATCATCTTCCATCTATTAATTTGCTTAGATTTTTCAGGTCTGGTCAAAATTTGTTATTCACAGTCAAAGATAAAAAAATTTAATTGATATTCTCATTTGGTTCATTACAATTTACTCAAGCCTAGTGTAGAAGGGTGGATTATCCCTACTTTATGAGAGTGGATATGAACTGTCACCAGGTAGTGGGGTCCCCGAGTCCCCGACTGTAGTGTAGAGGTACTAGAATTGGGATTTAGCAGAGGGAGAGGATGGGGCCTAGGATTGACCAACCTAGGGGTTCTACACTGGTCATTCTTGCCCTCCAGGGCGACTGCAGTAATTCCCCAAACACCCACACTTCCCCTAATACGTCCCACACCCTCTCACACCCGGTGACAGTAGTGATAGATGCTATAATTTCTCCCCAAAGCAGTACCTTTCCTTGTTGACGAGCGGAGACCTGTCCAGAACACCTGCCCCAATTATACATAGGCCGGATAGGAAAGGGTTAAGCAGTAATACACATTCACAGTAATTGACACGCACACAGTGATCCCATTTCTACGCCTCTCCTTTTATATAAAGTAGGCATGCATTCAATACACAGCACAATGCATGGCACTTGTATCTTACACTCCACGGTAATGAAACAGGTCCCCGTAAGTGTTAATATAAGAGAGGGTAGCGGCGAGCTCCGCGAGCTATTCAATGGGAAAAATTATCAATATACCTTAGTGCTGTCTGCACAACTTAATCACACAACACATGTAACCAGAAAATTAAGTGGGCCCACAATTGAAACAAAAAGCCTATCTAAGCCGGCATTACCTAAAACAACAAACGTTGGGGCGCCCCTATTCACTGGTGCACGGGCCAGCTCAAAGTATTTATTCTCTTCGCCCTTAGAGAGCATGCTCTCGAAAAGGAGAATGTTCGCCGATAATGTTCCAGAGCGCTTGGAGTGCTAACAGTACCTGGTGTGAGTGTACTGTACCAACCGAGTGCTGGCCTGCTTCCACAACGAATGTCTGTGACGCGAGGTGGCCGTCGAACGGACACGGGGTTGTCACCTGTGATAGCAAGGGGGCTGGCTGGGCTGACGTTAGGCAGGCGAATAGCTGGACTGGCGGTCGGCTAGGAGAATGCTGGAGGTGGGTGCGGTCCAGCGACGTCTGCTGCGGTGTCCGCTGCGGGGCTGGGAGACGGTGGAGTGACGCGTGAGCTAACTGGGCTAACAGGCCTATACTTGAAGCTAAGCTTTGGTCAGTGCGACCCCCTAGTCCATAGGTGTCAAACTCATGGCCCGCGGGCCAAATGTGGTCCGCCACGTCCTTTGATGTGGCCCCCCAAGAGCTCTGGTAAAAAATTCTTATTTTTTTTTCTTTTTAAACATTAATCTTGGGTTAAAAAATAGCGGCGTTAAAATAATTGTGGGTTAATGCGTTAATAAAGCTTTAACTTTGACAGCCTTAGTTATTACACATTCTTACACATACATGTATGTTGAACATCTGAGGTATTGATGAAGTAACAAAGGAAAAAAGCCAAAAGCACTTACTCCTCAGACATTCTTTGACAATTTTACAGCCCAAAATACAAAAAAGATCCAGGCGGAATAGGTAACAAAGGGTTAAAGAAATATTGTCTGAACTGTCAGATGCAAACTGGCTGTGTGACATAACCGAGCATCTCGCTCAATTGAATAAGAAGCTGTAGGGACGCAAACAAGTCCCACCCAAAACTTGACCAATATAGTTGTGAACTGAGACAACCCTTATTTTGTTATTTTTGAGTACAGTTACAGTTGTGTGTTCATGCAGACACAGCAATTTCATTACGAATTGAAAATGGGGGACCCTGATGTAAACAAGTCAAAAGTCTTTCTCTGGTCTGCATCCCCTTAACAATTGTGTGTATTGAGCTGTACTGTACTGTACCTATTCTGCAATCTGTTAAGTAAAGTTAATTAAACTATCTTCCATTAGTTGGATGTATGGCCTCTGCAAGGTTGTGTGCAGCCATTTGTTTTTGTAACATCTGCTACATCTGTCCCACGTGTTCTTTGCAGCTCAGTTGTTAGTTCTGCCCCTCTTGACTGTGACAAAAAGGTTTTGAACAAACTTAATGTCATAGCTTGTATTTGATGATCTTCTTCTTTGTTATTTACTTGAATGGTTTGATCATTGATTAATGGAGTAATATGGGGTTCTGATAAACTAAAATTATTTGTTAAAATAACATAAGCTAACATATATTTGTACATCTATGCAAATGCATATGCAATATGTATAACTTGAATAAGTAATAAATACAGAAACAACATGTTTAACAATATGTAAATGAGTAGCTACATTTATTTTACATTACATTAACATTTATACGGTCTTTGGCCCTTTGAGGGCAACCATAATGCTGATGTGGCCCTCTGTGAAAATTAGTTTGACACCCCTGCCCTAGTCTTTCGCCTATACATTCCTAATCGCAGCGCGTGGAATATCCACAGCACAGTCCGGCAGTCGAACGTCTTCTTCTTGGTTCAAACGTACCCTAAGCACTATACTGGGAAGCTACGATCGCATACGACGTTACTATCCCACCCCGTGGCAGGAGTCGTAGTTCGCGTGTCTTTATTATCAGGAGCTCTTAGTCCACACGTCCGCTTGCTTCGCTGGAAATGGAAGAAGAGAGCGTCCCGTGTATCTAGCTCCTCCTTCAAGCCAGTCTCTTCCTCACCTGTCCTTTGCCAGCCCAACGTCGCACCAGCTCCCCCTGGCGACAGTCCAGCGCCATGTCCCACTACTAAATGTCAATATTAGGATATGGAGAATCAAGACAGGTCAGCGAGTTACACAACGTTATCATGAACACAGTAGAGTACAAGGAATTAGAGTTAGACACATTGAATTATTGTTAGACATATTCAGGTGTCTACACTAGTAACAGACACAGTATTTCTGACACTGGGAATACATTCCCTGAGATCCATAGATGTCCCTAGAATCAGATACCAAGAATATGCAAATGGCCCATATAAAAAGAAAGTCTGTAAATGTGTATTCTACGTTCTTATGGAATGAATGAGTTTTTTTTTTAAATGTATAAAAATAAAAATAAAGATTTTTTTTATTAATTTTGCGTTAATTTTCATAACACGATAATTTGCTGTGTAATTAATTAATCTAATTAACGCGATAAACTGACAGCCCTATTAATGATATATATGATTTATAACAGTAGATTGTACTAAGCAGTTGTTGGCTCACATTCGTTTGTAATTCATGCACAAAAATTCACCAGAATGCAGGATATTAAGTCTTTGTAACTAACATTTTCCTAGTAGGGGACCCCCAGATGCCCGCTTAAAAAGTGGCCTGACTGGGGCTATATTCCATGCTATATTTAATGCTGGCCTGAATGATTTTCCCAGTCTGGCCCTGCCGACACCCCACAGCAATGGAGGTTTTGCTCGCTAAACTAGACAAAGCTTAGAGACCAGGCTCAACATCAACCCATTGTGTGTCTTTGTGCTCTTCACAGTGCCTTCTGCACCATACGCCCCCATTTCATCATTAGGAAAAAGACAGTTTATTTTTCTTTCCGTTTAGATTCATGTTCATCCTGATGATCATTGGAACAGCCTTCCTCTGCGGGATCAACAACGTCTACGTTCCCTATGTCCTCTCTCCACATCTCGGCAGGTGGGAATTTGTGTTTCTGTTCGTTCAACTCAACAACTGGTGGAAAATGTATTTTGTAAGAGCAACAAACGGGTGACGGTTGCCTATTTGAATCCATCGGTCAACTGGGAAAATCTGGACAGGTGTCAAAGTGATTAAGAAGCCCCCACCCCTCGCCCTCAACAAACACAGTCAACAACCACTGTTGAGGTGCACTTGAGCAAGGCAATAAACTGGATGGATTGGTCAACAGTATGCTGGCTCCATGGTGGAACCTAAAGTGCTTCATTGTTTTTTCCCTGTTCACTAATTGATGAAGAACGTCTCTCACATCACAGCTACTCCTGCTTCATTCATGGTGTTGAGTAATTAGATTTAGCCTCAGGCCCTCTATATTTCTGCCACATAAATTTTGAGTTCAGGGTTATGGGAATATTTTATAGCCTTCTGGACCATAATGAAACAGGCTTCTTTCAGTGAGGAGTAATGTACTGGTGCTGTCCCACAGTCTGAGCTACAGATTAAAGGGGATGAATTCACATGTGTGCTTCCTGTGACCCCGGGACAGGACATGCACCACTCTCCTAAATCACTATCTCCAGTCAAGTGATTTTTAATTAATAGATAGATATTTTTAATTTGTTCACTTTCGTGGACATTTGTCTTTGGCTTCACCATGGTTGCTGTTACGTGCCCCCGTGGGGAGACGCAACACTAGGCCACAGACGGGATAGGTGAGGGTGCAGTGACACAAAACACCAGAGACAGATTGTAAAATAACAATATTTATTTTACAAGTGAGGATCAGCAACACAGAGAGCAAAGAGGACCTACCAGTGAGCACCAAATAATATCAAAAGGAAACAAAAGCCCACCCCCCCCTTTACAGGCACGGACGCCCCAAAGTGCAGGAGGTGGTGCTCACTCTAAAGCTGGTGTCTTTAACAGTAGTTCTCCTACGTGATGCAGATGTAGACCCCAGGGTATCTTCCTGCCCTCAATGTCCCTGTGTGCGAAACAAAAGGTTAATAACAAAGCAAAACAATCACCATAGGCTGGGTGACGAGGAAATACACAAGTTAGGAACAAAACAGAAATGTACAAATAACTAAACTAATGCCAAACAGGCCACAGCTCTATACAACACACAAACAGCACAAAACTATACCAAAGTCCTAAACTAACTAATAGCACAAAGTGCCAGAGCCTTCACCAGCTCTATTACCAGACCACACAAAGATGAGCTCCCACACAGACACAGACCAAGTATAATTACCACAACCACAGACCAAACGAACCAGGGAGCTAACTAACACTGAAACACAAAGGGTATATGAAGGGAGAGTGGATGTTGATTGCAGAACGAGTCTCAGATGCCGCTGCACCGGGGTGAGTTGCTGATTGACCAGCTGCTGCTGCAACTGGGAACCTGAGAGTGGGATATGTAGACACAAGAGGGAGACAAGACAACAACAAACAAAACATGCCTATATACACAACAGATAACATACATTACTCCCATATATATACACATAAAGACACCGTCCGTAACAGTTGCAATCAACAAAACAACACAGTACAAACACCATACAGGCACAAAGGACATTGGCCTAAAACAGCCCAATATATTATAGACAACAGAAAAACAACACAAACACAGACAGAGCTGCAGGTACCTAACCAGTACCATGGTTAAAATGAAAAGCTAAGAATTCATCAGAGCAAGCGCATGTGGAATGAACTTTTTAAATATGTTTGTTGGGGCTAGGGGAACTTATAGCGCCTTCCAGATGGAAGCTTGTCAAATTCACTACGAAGGGGTTGCAAAGGATCAGAAAATATTTGCTGAGCCTTGTCCCTATTCTGGATTATATATAATTTAGACAATTAATTAATTGTGTTACCCAGGGACAATGTACATTAATCAACATTCTCAGTTTCCACATCAATGTAAATGTGCCAGAGTTATCTAATGAGCTGGTTTTCATCTGTAGTCCCTGCCTAACACGCATGTCTTTTGGTGTGGGAGGAAACCCATGCAAACACGGGGAGAACATGCAGATTCCACACAGAAAGGCCTCATTCCATAACATGGGACTTTATAAACAGTGAATTTGTGTGATCATAGTAATTATTATTAATACTACGATTCACTTGCGTTTGACTTTCTATTTTTATCTATTTTTTTTACATGTTGAGGTTTACTGTTTGAACATTTCATGGGACAAAGGAAAAGCCATGAACTCACATGAATGTAAATAAAAACAAATAGGGCTACTACTGTATGTACATAAACCTATGGCAGCCAGAAATCTACTGAGACTGCCTTGCACTTTCATAGCCAGATGTTTGGTTCTTCAGAAGAAAGAGAGGTTGAATTTAGGCCACGAAAACCGCATGTCAAACTCACAAGACGTGCCGGACAATCGCTGTTATAAGAGTTTACATTTACATTTAGTCATTTAGCTGATGCTTTAATACAAAGCAATTTACAAGTCAGTAGGAAGGGTACAACTCTGGCAACTAAGGGTAAGTGTTATTATTTGTCAAACCTGAGTGCTACACTCTGAGTGCATGCGTGCATAGTAGTATACACATTTGCATATATAGGCACAGTAGATAAAGTAGTCAAGTACATAATATTATAAGACAGTATGAAGGTGGCGGCTAGGTGGCGCAGTGGGCAAGGCGCTCGCCACCAACGCAGGAGATGCTGGGTTCGAGCCCAGCTCTTGGCGTTGCTACCAGCTTGGCTGGTCGTTCATACTAATACAATTGGCAGTATTAGGGGGTGGGAAGATGGTGGGTGGGGATCGGACGATGTGGACAGCGACTCCTACAGGTCGGTTGGTGCGCCTGCGCAGTAGAATCAGGAAGCGACGAGGGCGGCGTGTCCCTCCCACGCAGACCCTCGCCGCTGAGAGATCGCGCTGTGCAGGTGAAAAGATGCGACAGCTGCCTCCTCGAGTACCGGAGGGGACACGTGATGCAAGGCTTCGTCCACATTGCAGCCGGCTTGTGGGAGGCATGGCCTAACAACGTTCGAGACTAGGGGAGGGTAAAATTGGACAATACGAAATTGGGGACGGGAGAAAAATTGAAAAATGGGGAGAAAAAGTAGATACAAAAAAGACAGTATGAAGGTTAGTATCCTTTATTTTTTATTTTTTTCAGATATTGTTTGAAGTAGTGTGTTTTTAGTCGACAGCGGAACATTTTATGAGTTTAGAAAAGGGTTTGAAGAACTTGCCGTGGTGATAATCCTCCTCTTGACCCCGCTAGGTTTAACGAGACCTTCCGCTTCCTGTTCTGGACCATGTTCGGTGTGGCCAACCAGGACTATGTGGACATGCCTGAGTTTGTGGTGGCGGAGTTTGTGGGAAGGATCTTGTACGGGATCTTCACCCTGGTAATTGTGATCGTCCTGCTCAACATGCTTATCGCTATGATCACCAATTCCTTTCAGAAGATTGAGGTGAGGGTGCCCCGTTTAAAGTGACCATGAAGTGGAAAACAAAACAGAAATTATTTTATTTTTATATCCACATTATTCTTCTCTATTCCTGGATAATGGCAACATTCTCTCCCTGACCCATCCATTATACTTGGGGGTGTACATGAAATTCAATCCAATATGATCGATTTAAAAATAATCCACTTATAAAATATCCTTCCTCAGTAATGGAGTGAAGGTTAACGTAAGGTTATGAATATAACCGTAGTTCTATGAATGCTAGTGACGCTCAGCGTCATATTGCATATATCTCGCTTCAGTGTATATGCACTGAATACATTTCAAAATGTACCTTTACATACCAACATCTGTCTGGCCACACCCCCATCTGCTACCTATATAAGCAGGGGTGGGGCCACACACTCATCTCCTTCCCAAAAAATTTCACCACAATGAAAAATCAAGGGCCGCAGTGGTGTCTAGACGCTGAGCGTCACTAGCATTCATAGAACTACGGTTATATTCATAACCTTACGTTCTATATCATGCTAGCTTCCGCTCAGCGTCATATTGCATAACAGGAGCTGAGCGGGAGCTAAAAACTTGACAAATGTACCCCGCTGAGGCCCCCCACAACCATCAGACCGGAGAGGACCGAGCCCCCCGACCCTCCCTAATGGAGGATACTCTCCCTATTGGAGGACGGGAGGGAGACGGATCCGACCGTGCGAAGAGAAACTCGAGCAACTCAACGCACAGGGTGAGCAGACAGTGGCTTGACCCCACGACTACGCACACGCATAACCCGCATGCCACCAGGGAACGAACGGAAGGAACAAACCTCGTTACTGCCCCCAAAATCACGGGGTCAAGAGCAAACTCAACCCTGTGGCAAGGCCGTAGCAGCGGAGCGCGAAGGAAGACCCAGACCCACTGAAGGGACTGGATCCCCCGGAAAAAGGGGGCCCGGAGAGGTCAACGACGCCACAGCATCAAGACCTCACCAGGCGGTCACTTAGTGACACCGCCCCCCACATCGCCAGCGTATTCGGACAGGGCCCCTCCAAGAGCGGGCCCTTCCCCCCACTAGCACGCCGCCTGGCACACTGACCCTGGCACACTCAGGCAGTCAGCATGGCTGTAACTCGAAGCACTCAAGAGGCTACACTACAGTGGGAGCAGGCAGCGCACCGGGGAGACGACCACCAGAAGGGGTCGATCTCTCAATCCAGGCAGCAGGCATTTGACCCGAGCCTGGAGCACTGTGGACAAGACAGGCGCCAAAGGGGTCTACTGAAAACAGCACCCCCGGCGGAAGGGGCATATGCTGGCATTGTTGCGCACCATGACAAAAGCCTCCACCAAAAAACCCCGACCCAGAGGGGCCGAGGCAGAGAAGGCTGACACGATTGGCAGACGTCATGAACGTGCAGGGGCACACTCAACCGGGTAACCCGGGAGTAGACTCTGCTCCAACACACCAGGGAATCAACCACCCTCTTGGTACCACATGCGGTGGTTGTTCCTATAACCCCTCAAGAAAAAACTCCAAAACACACCTGCGGGTATACACTGGCTATACCGCAGTACAAGTGTTTCAGTTTTCAAAAAGGGGTTATTCCAGGCCTACGGGTCGAGGAAACACAACTTCGGACCGGGCCCTGCGGCCCGGGAAGCACACAGGGATGCCAGAGGAGGTCCAGAAGACCACCCCAACAGCCCCCTCTTCGCCATGCGTAAGAGAGGGGCGAAAGGAAAAAAGGAGCACAGGGTACCCAACAAAGGGTCTCCATAACGCCCAACCCTGTGACACCCGGGCCGACCCGGCATTTTTCCCCCCGAAAAAAGCACAAGTCCCTCAGGGTACCAGAACAGCAGATCTGCGTCCCCGGCGGACAACGGGTTAACTGACCTGGACCAGCGTGACCAGAACCAGTCCCGTGCCCTAATCACGCCGACATCCCCACTCCAAGAAAGGGGGTAGGTACGCGTGTCGATCTAAAACATGAAAAGAGGGCGCCACCCAGACGGTCCCATTCATACCGCGCTCAGTGGCCCACCCCAAGGGCGTGAGACCCCTCTACCTATGTTTTGATCTATTCCGTTAACATCCCCCAGATATGAACGAGAAATCGTCGAGACCTAGTAACAGGCGCTCGGAAGAGAAAACCTCTATCTCAGTTGCCCTATAAAAACGCAGTTTTAATAACGAGCAACCAAGGCATACCAGCCTCATGCGTGATTCTTTTCAGAAACAACCCGAGCCAGCACTATGTACACGTCGAGACCCAAACACATCAATGGACAGTCTAACAAGACACCAGACATTGTTCCTCCAAGTCGCCTGGAAGAACGACAAGGAGCCGTCGTGCTTCATGTTCTTTCCTTTTTTTATTAAAAAAGAAAGAAACACAGACTGACATGAATCCCAAGTGACGCGGCTGAGGGTAATTTCTTTTTTAATTTTTACATCCCGCCACCCTTGCCACAGGGAGGAGACGGGAATCCCCAGAGAGACTTCCCACACGAGCTGTATAGATTGAAAAGAATATTGCAACATTGAGCTATGTAACACATGGGTTAGGGCTCTCCGAGGAGGAGGCACTGAACCAATACACACTCAGTAATCGAATTGAATCGAATACACATACAATAGAGCAGAACTCCTTTGAAGTTCTACTCACCTTGACAATCTGAGGAGGAGGCTCTGAAACTCTGAGGAGGCTCCCTCACTGGGAAGGAGAGTCCGAACTCACAGAAGGCACTTCTCCCTGAGGAGGAGCTTCGTGAGGAGGAGCTCTGACAACTCCCTGAACAGATCCATAACATGGAACCTGAACAACTCACGGAAGTCTTACCAATAGAAACGCGCTCAGTGACGTACTCTATGGCGGGGGAATTTCCGCGGTGCACACGCCCAATTTTCCAGGGCGTGGGACCAGGAAACTCCCCCCCCCCACCCTGTAACGTGCCGAACAGCAACGTGACAGGAACCCTGAAGGACAGGGGGTTTTAACCCCTGACCAATCAGAAAAGGGGAGGAAAGGTTTACCAGTTCACCCCTTTACGACCCCTCACCCCTGATACGATGTAATGACAAAGTAGAGCATGACCCAGTCATAGCATGCTACATGAGGCATCTAACAGCTTCACATAGCTCATGTGCTAACCTGCTATCTGAGTTTTACTAAGGAAAAAACACAGAACAGAGAGGGCCCCTTTAGCCCCGGTCCAGACTTACACATGTGCTTCTGTGGGCCAAACCTAACCCAGTTGTAGATCACAACGACACACACAACCCTTCATCACAACAAAAAATGGCAAAAGTACACTCTTACTACAGAGGAACGCCATTTTTCATAACGAGAGAGACATAAGTCCTTGATTACGTATTGGCCACAGGCCTTGCTAAGCACACATGATAAGTGACCAAACAACCTTTTCTTTCGGAAAAGAATAGTTTCTCAAGCGGAAGCACAACCCCAGCAACTTAAGCTGAGGGTTACATCGTATCCCCACAAACACAGTGACACAATATATTGTAAACAAACATGTCTGAGAGGAGGGGGGGAAGCCCCAGGGAAACCGAGCGGGTCACCCCTCCTACCTTACCCTTGATAGGACCAGGTTGAACAGGTACCCGTGTTAATATGTGAACATGCTGTTCATTGTCATCACAGGCTGAGAAAAAGATTCATTCCTCAATCACATGTCACTAAGCATAGCTTCACAGGTTAATTAAGCCTCTTAGTTGTGAGTTCACCCACGTTACAAATGTTACATGAACACACATGTTCTCATCACAACTAACCAGTTCATCTTTACACATGTAAAAAACAACGCCGATTTTCTATGGAGAGAGAAGCTATACCAGTGACAAGACAATTCACACACAACACGCGTCGTATCCTCAATGTATTGCAGCAACACACGTTTTGGAAACATCGTTATTATAAAACATTTAGAAGGGAAGAAAAGAAGAAGTGTTTAAAGTCCGGTCAGGATTCCTACCTTCACCCTGAGCGCAGGCCGAGAGGACTGCAACACTGGTCAACGGGACACAGAGTCGAACCCGGCATCTCCTGCGTTGGTGACGAGGGTAATGTCCGCTACGCCACCCAGCCGCCGTTCTCCATGTTGACGAAGTCCTCGCTGGCATGGCACCCGGGTGTAGGGTCGACTAACATCCTCTGTCAAAGATGACGTCGTAGTCAGAGTGTTTAAGGCATGTTATAGTCACAGTAACGTTCAACAGTGTAGCATTAAGCTAACAGCCGCTCTCGACTGATAGCAACAAGCTAACGTTTCCTAGCCTTAGTGAACGCAACAGGCTAGCGCCGCAGCTAACAGCTGACTGGCTAACAGGTAGGCCACAAACTAGCACGCAAGCTAAGCAGCTATCACCTGAACTGTACACAACGACATAACAAGCCACACTTCAGACAGGCCGCTCTCTGAAACCCTCCTCATCCTTAAGAGAGAAGAGAAAAAGAAATGTCAAACACAGTTTTCAACAGTGATTTACCAGACATACAGCGGAGCCGGCACAATTCCCATCCGGGCTGCAGCCGACTTGAGCATGGATCTTCCGATAACGAAGATCCATGCCCACATTTCCTCGTTAGGGTGTACTCTCACTCATGTGAAAGATGGGGCCTGCGTCAAGATATATATATATATAGACTTCCGGTATGAGAGCAGACGGGTAACACACGTGCGGTAGAGCTCCTGGTCAAATGAGCGAAAAAACGGATAAATAGAGACCCGAAAAGTGATTAAAGATAAAAGATGCACACGAGAAGTAAGGAAGAGATAACGATTGTGAAGGAAAGAGAAATGGAGAACACACAAGAAGAGGAGAATTTGAAGAAACAGAGCCCCCGAAGCGAAGCCGAGAAGGGACAGGCGGAAGAAGGGGGAGGTCCCGCTGAGGCAGACACAGGAATGCCAGGATGGGCCGTGGTCATGCAGGCCGGGATATTGGAGACCATAACAGCGACGATAAAACTGAACACGGACACGATAAGGAATGATATTGGGAAGTTACGGGAGGAATTGAGGAAGGAACAGGAGGACTTCAGAGGTGAATACAGAACTCAAAAGGGTGGATGAGAAGATGGCGGAACAGGACAGAAACGTAACCGAGTTACAGACTAAAACGGCGCAAGCGGAGGAATGGAACACAGAGATACACGAGGTATTAACGTGTGCGATTCAAAAACAAGAACAGATGGAGACAAAGATATCGGACATGGAGGGGAGGTCACAGAGAAATAACATCAGAATATGGGGATTGAAAGAAGGAGTCGAAGGGGAATCGGTGACCCAATATGTGGAAAAGCTTATCAAGGAACAACTGGAGGAGACGGGACTGGAAAAATGGAGATACAGAGGGCCCACAGGGTGTTGGCTCCGAGATCGAAACCGGACAGACCTCCGAGGGCGGTGATTATTAACTTTCTGAGATTTGAGATTAAGGAATTGATACTCAGAACCGCGTGGACCAAGAAGATAGAAATCGAGGGGAAAAGACTGTCGTTTGATCACGATTACTCGACAGCGGTAGCAATAACACGCAGGTCCTACGCAGGACTGAAGAGAATTCTGAAAGAAAACGGAATGAAATTCCAATCACCCATGACCTCGCTAAGGATTCACTGGAAGGAAGGGACGGTGACGTACGCGACGGCGCGGGAGGCGGCGGAGGAGATGAGGCGACGGGGGATGCAGATGGCGGAGGACGGAGAAGGAAGGGGACAGGAGGGCCAGACGCTGAGCCTGCAGCAGAGATTGGAGAAAGCACGCAGATGGACCAGAGTAGGAGATCGAAACCCGGGAGAGGAGGGAGGAGAGAGGAGAAGGCCGAGGTGAGACGTGACAGACCGAAGGCGGAGACGGACGAGGAGGCCAGAGACGGAGAAGGAGGGGAGAGGAGGCGGGAGGAGACGAACGGATGAGTACACGCACAAGAGATTGAAAAAACGATCCAAATAGAGACAAAATATAGAAACTGAAATAACATATACATAAACACACATTCCCAGGTAGAGGCAGGATATAGGAACGAACATAACGTATACATGGACACATAATACACATGCTGATGGAGGAAATAAATGGAAATATAATTAGGTATGATAGACGGAACACAAAACATATTGAAACAAATACATAGACACACGCTGCGAGTAACACAGTTGGAAGGGATTAAGGGGATAAATGGACATCACATAGAAAATAGAGGGGAGGAAAAGAAAGTAAAAAGGGGTACACAGAAGACACCACACACGGGTTTGGGAGGAAGGAGGGACATTGGAACATATGAGCCACATTGAGAGGGACCTAGGAAATGGGGGTCTTTGATCAGAATGAAGGACAGAGCGCTTTTGACCAGGAGCTCGACAGCAATAAAAACAGTAAGAAGGCTGGACAAAAATGACGAGCGGTTGGGGGTAAAGGTTTCAAACCCCCAAGCCGTCAGGAGGAGGCCTCTCACTAGGAGAGCAATTACTCCTCACCCACCAGCAGGGGACAGGGGGGGACACAGGGACCCCCCGAACGCCTTGGGAGCACTTTATGTAAAGTTTATGTTTTTTATCTATGTTAATCATTATATGTATTCGGTGAAGAGAGCGGAGGCTACAACCGGAGGGGGGAATGAATGTGACATGGGGGGGACTGACAGACGAAAGAAGAAGAAAGATGACAATGGTTAAAGGTATAAAAATGATGTCGTTAAACGTTAATGGAATGAATAATACGATAAAGAGGGGCAAAGTGATGTTGAAGTGTAAAAAAGTGAGATGGAAGTGATTTTTCTGCAGGAGACACATTTGGTAGCACAGGAGCATGAGAAACTGAAGAGATTTGGATATGAAAATGCATACTATAGTTCCTTTAAACGGAACCTGAGGAGAGGAGTAATCACGTTAATCAAAAACACAGTCAAATTTTAATTGATCAAGGAAGTAAGAGACAAGGAGGGAAGGTTTGTTCTGGTGAAGGGAAAAATGGAGGGTCAAATGATTACGTTAGTGAATGTTTATGCACCCCCAGAGAGTGAGAGGGATTTATATGAGACCATTTTTGATATGATAGTGATGGAACTAGAAGGGATATTGATATGCGCGGGAGATTTTAATGTAGTACTGAATCACGACCTAGACACCACGAGTACTAGAAAAGGACGGGCACAGATCAGTAGATATATGAATATTCAGATGACGGAAATGGGAATTACAGATGTTTGGAGGGGGATGCACGCCATGGACAGGGAATACACACATTACTCACACGTGACATATGCGAGAATAGACTACTTTTTGATGACGACGGGGGACAGTTACAGGGTACGGGAGAGCAGAATAGGAGTAGCGGACATATCGGATCACAGTGCCATATATCTGACAGTAGATCTAGAAGGGAGATGGAGGAACACGATCTGGAGACTAAATGTAGGAATGTTAAATAACAAGGGGGTGGTGAGTCAGATCAAGGAGGAGATAGCCAGGTACAGTATAAGGAAGAAAATGACAACGGGGCGGTAGATCCGAACATTCTATGGGACACACTGAAGGTGGTGATAAGGGGGAAATTGATGGAGAAGACAGCAATGCTGAAGAAGGCCAGAACGGAGACATATCACAATCTGATAGGGAAGCTGAAGAAGCTAGAGGGGAGACACCAGATATCAAAAGAACAGGAAACGCTCGGAGAAATCAAAGAAGTAAAGGCCAGGATAAATAGGGAATTATTGACGGAAATAGAAAAGAAAGCGAGGTTCATGAAACAAACGTACTATGAAGGGGGACCAAAAGCGACCAGACTGTTGGCTAGGAGAATTAGGACGCAACAGAAGTTGAACACGATACACACAATAAGGGATACAAAGACTAATGAAATATTGAGAGACCCAGCTGAAATAGAGAGGACATTTAGAGAATACTATGAGAAACTATACACACAGCCAAAAGCAGCGGGAGAAGAGGAAATAGAAGCATATCTGGAGAAGCTAGAGTTACCATCGATAGGGAAAGAACAGAATGAAGAATTAAATAAAATAATTACGGAACGAGAACTGGAAGAGGCAATTAGTAGAGCTAAAAACAACAAATCTCCGGGGAGTGATGGATTCCCATCGGAATTCTACAAGACATTTAGAACGGAATTAGCACCCATGTTAGGGGCAGCGTTCAGACACACGATGGAAGAGGGCAAAATGCCCCCCTCGTGGAAGGAAGCCATAATCACCACGATACCGACGGAAGGGAAGGATAGAGAATTATGTAGTAGTTTCAGACCTGTGTCCATACTCAACGTGGATTACAAGATGTATACATCGATAATATCAAAGAGATTTGAGACGTTTATGCCAGACATTATAAATGAAGATCAAACTGGATTTATTAAAGGGAGACAGACACAGGACAACGTGAGAAAGACATTACACATAGTAGAGGAGTTACAAAAACAAGGTGGTAGCGCGGTACTGATTAGCCTAGATGCAGAAAAAGCATTCGACAGTGTGAGCTGGACATTTTTATATAAAACATTGATGAGGTTCGGACTGAACGGGAGGGCGATGAAGATGATCAAGGCGCTATATCAAGAACCGACAGCGAGGGTTAAGGTGAATGGCAGCCTGACGGATAGAATCAGATTAGAGAGGGCTACCAGACAGGGATGTTGTCTCTCACCAACGCTCTTCGCCGTTTTCATAGAACCACTGGCACAACTGATCAGACAGACCGAGGACATTAAGGGAGTAAGGATAAAGGGAACGGAATATAAACTAGGCCTATTTGCGGACGATGTGATAGTATACATGAGGCAACCAGACAAGAGCTTCCCGGCACTGATGGATCTACTGAAGGAATATGGCCACTACTCAGGATACAAACTAAACGTGACAAAGACACAGACCTTAGCATGGAACTATACCCCAACGACGGAAATTAGGGAACAGTACGGGATAAGATGGGACATGGACAAGATTAAATACTTAGGGGTGAACATCACGAGAGGGGTGGGGAAACTGTTTGAGGCGAACTATACACAGATAAATCAGAACATCAAGAGAGACTTAGAGAGATGGACAGTAATGCCCTTGGACTTCAATTCAAGAATAGAGGTCATTAAAATGAACATACTATCAAGGTTACTGTACCTATTCCAGTCACTACCGATACAAATACCACAGAATCAATTCAGGGAGTGGGACAGACTGATATCGAGGTTCATATGGGCGGGGAGAAGACCACGGGTCAGATATAAAACACTACAACTACCAAAGGAAGAGGGAGGGATGGCAGTACCCAGCCTACAAGATTATTACTATGCAGCACAACTGAGAGCAGTGACGTGCTGGTGTAACGACAGATATGAGGCAAGATGGAAAGACATTGAAAAAGAAGGGGAGGGATACAAGGTACAAGCTCTGGTGGGAGATAGGGAACTATTTAAAGAAAAAGAGGGACTATTAGATCCAATCACCAAATGCACCTTGACCATATGGAACAGAGTAGTAAAAACACACAAATTGGAGAAGCAGTCAGGGGTTCTGAGATGGGTAGCACATGACAAGAGATTCAAACCAGGGAGGTTAGACCATGGATTCAGAAGGTGGGAGAGGGGGGGGCAACAGCGATATGCAAAATGATAGAGAAGGGGGAAATGCAGACACTACAAAAATTAAAGGAGAAATTTGGACTAGAAAACAGGGACCACTTCAGATATCTACAGGTTAGAGACTACTACAACAAAGAAATAAGGGGGGCCAAAGACGAAGAACAGAATGGAATAATCAAGATGATAGTATGGGCATACGAAGGGGGGCAAGGAAGAGTAATATCAGCAATATACCGGGCTATAATGAACAGCAAGGGACACACGACCGATTACATAAGGGAGAAATGGGAGAGAGAACTAGAGATAGAAATAACAGGGAAGGAATGGGGGAACATATGCGAGGTGCAACATTCAACAACAGGATCGAGGATATGGAAAGAGTTTGGATGGAAAAACATAATCAGATTCTTTATAACCCCAGAGCTGAAGGGAAAATATGCACCAACACAAAGAGCATGCTGGAGGATGTGTGGGAAGGAGAGGGCAAATCACACGCACATATTCTGGGGATGTCAGAAGCTGAAGGGGTATTGGGAGGAGATAGGGGATGAAATGATCAGAATATTAGGATACGGGTTACCACAAACAGGACTGGTGCTTTACTTAGGAGACCTGACACACGAGGGAATACAAGGGGGGGACAAATATTTAATAAAGATAATGTTGATAGCGGCCAGAAAAGCAATAACAAGACTGTGGTACAAAGAAGACCCACCGACAATAGCACAATGGGTAGGAATAGTGGAAGAGATACAGGATATGGAGAGGATAACACACATGCTGAGGTTACAGGAAGAGAAATTTGGAGAAAGATGGGGAAAGTGGGAGGATTACAAGGGGAACGAAAACGACATCACAGAGGAAGAACCAAATACATCACAAGAGGGCGAAGGGTAAAGGAGGAAAGAGGTTCAAAGAGGGTCTCTGAACCCATGTCACACACTTAATGTTTTCTAATTTTATTTTTATTTAAGATATGACAATTGTCTTATGTTTTTTCCACTTCATTATTTATGTATGTGAATATTTGCTTAAGTCAGTATTTTTTATTTTTCGTCTTTTGGGTATTACATTTTTTCTTTATTATTTATGTCTGTTTAATAGTGTTGTTGATGTTATTGTATATGCTATGTTGTTTGTCTATAAATGTTCAATAAAAATTTAAGTTTAAAAAAAAAGAAAGATGGGGCCTGCACGGGACAGAGAAGCATCCGCTTGTCCAGAGAATCCCGGGTTCAACCAGGTCTCGGTCGCCGGCCAACTAGGTTGACCAACATGGGCGTCAGACCAAGATCCTCCGTCCGCCGCTTAAGAAGCCGAGCAGAGGACCCCAATCTGGGGCCGGCCTTCGTAAAATTGTCAGCTAACCCCCATAGCGTTAACAGACAACTAGTGCTCGCAAGCAAAACAGTACTCACCCAGCTCGGAAGCAAACCGGTTTCTCACAACAGCCGGTGCCTCCCACAGTCCAGCTGTATGACCGGAGGTTCAATACCTATCCAGCCGCAGCAAGGAGGACTGCAGGTGGGGAGTATATCAGCGGCGCGAGCCCCTAATACGAAAAAGCCGGTGGAGGTCAGAATGATCAACATCTTCCAGACACTCCAGTGACGAAGACAATATTGCCGTATTTTCTCAAAAATAGTGAGAGAGAAAATAAAGATATAATGTCAACGTATCTCCTTGTCTTCTGTTTTTCCTCTCTTCTTTTCCTAATTCAAGTGGTGGTATACAGGCACTTGTTTGTGGTGAAATTTGAGAAGGAGATGAGTGTGTGGCCCCACCCCTGCTTATATAGGTAGCAGATGGGGGTGTGGCCAGATGGATGTTGGTATGTAAAGGTACATTTTGAAATGTATTCAGTGCATATACACTGAAGCGAGATATATGCAATATGACGCTGAGCGGAAGCTAGCATGATATAGAACATCACTGTTACCCTCCATGTTACTGTTATCTTGTTAATCTGGTTTAACATCACTGTTACCTTCCATTTTACTGTTATCTTGTTAATCTGGACTAACATCACTGTTACCCTCCATGTTACCGTTATTTTGTTAATCTGGACTAACATCACTGTTACCTTCCATTTGACTGTTATTTTGTTAATCTGGACTAACATCACTGTTACCCTCCATGTTACCGTTATTTTGTTATTCTGGACTAACATCACTGTTACCCTCCATGTTACTGTTATTTTGTTATTCTGGACTAACATCACTGTTACCCTCCATGTTACTGTTATTTTGTTAATCTGGACTAACATCACTGTTACCCTCCATGTTACTGTTATTTTGTTATTCTGGACTAACATCACTGTTACCCTCCATGTTACTGTTATTTTGTTAATCTGGACTAACATCACTGTTACCCTCCATGTTACTGTTATTTTGTTAATCTGGACTAACATCACTGTTACCCTCCATGTTACTGTTATTTTGTTAATCTGGTTTAATCTCAGGATGATGCGGATGTGGAGTGGAAATTTGCCAGATCAAAGCTGTATCTCAGTTACTTCCGAGAGGGTCTCACCATGCCTGTTCCCTTCAACATCATCCCCTCTCCAAAAGCCTTCTGTTACTTGATAAGGTACACCTCATTGTGTCTGGTGCCACTGTGCAAAACAGCCTCCATCAAAAAGGACACTTTCATCTTTAACATCTTTAATTTTTCTTCTGTTCCAGGGGTATTTTTAGGCGCATCTGCTGCTGCTGTAACTGTAATTCTGATAGAGAATATCCCCCTATAGCTTCTATGGTAAGTTCCTGTTCATAGCTAACACTGTCAAGTTATCAACTTCTTCTCAAACTCTGGGAAAAAAGCCTTGTTTGACCACAAGACTTTGTGGAACAACTCCTGAATGCTTGAATGGTGACTGATGAAGCCCTTTATCTTCTCAACAGTTGTTATTCACCAGCAGACAGTTATAAGTAAGGTTCATAACCAAGCCTTTTTGTAGTCAAACAGTAAGGTGATGTATCCCCTGTTCAAGTTGTGCTTCTCCTTGATGATGAAAAGCACTTCTCACATCAACACGGTCTCATCAAAAAACGTAAATAAAGTACTAATCGACCACAGGAAAAAAGGTACATAATGTACGTTATGTTATAGCCATAAGTAATATATTTAGCAGGGGAACTCAAATGTTTTCTGAAAATATTAAAAGTAATTTTTTTTGAATATTTAATATATGTACTTATTTGTAAATACGTAAATAGGTCAATATATTACTTATTTGTAATACTGTACGTACATATTGTACATTTTTGTAAATACGTCAATATATTACTTAACATAACGTACAATATGTAGCTTTTTCCTCTGGTCGATAACCACTTTATTTACATAATTTGAATGGGCTTCTCACATACACCTCCAAATCTGACTGCCACTGCTTTTTCATAGACAATCATTATCCCATCTAGGTTTCAACCTAACACACATAGGTAGTAACTACTGAATGAGGACACAAGATGCATCGCAACGTCGTCTTCACAGTTTTGCCTCGGCTGTGTGCAGTCGTGTTTGTAGATGGTGCGATATGTATTGCCTGAATATTAAACATAACGTTGGACATATTGTAACCTAAATTTAGCACTGACATTCAACTTCATAAGGCCCAGCTGGAACAACAGCGCTTAGGAGTTTGGGGCACATTTCAATTCAAACTGTCATGCACACCGAACCTTATACATACTTAACCTATAAACACAAACTGATGTTCAGATATTTACTGAAATAAAGATTTTTTAAAGAAATGTTATACATATAGTAGATTTATACATAACAATAATTAATTTACTTGCTCATTTCCTGGTTCTAAGTAATAAGACATATCCAGTGCAGCAATTGCTTGCATGGATTGAACTGGTCTTCCTGTAAACCAGGGGTTGTCAAAGTGTTTGGATTGAAAGTTAACACATTAACTAAGGTCAATCTTTTGATCTAGCAAAAATTAGAATCACTGAAATCACTAGCTGACATACCTGCAATCATTGGTTACAACCCTGTCCAATACTTTTCGAGATCGCCAAATGATTGACGGAGGTAGAGGCTCGGGAGTCGGGAGTGGTATTTGAAAATAATAAAAAGTCTGCCGTCTACTTCAGCGCACGCCTCACATATCGGCATGTAACTCGAGAACCGCTGAAGGGATTTTGTCGGCTGAAACGGCTATCGTCAGGCAACAACTAGTGCTTTAATTCTATCTATATATTGTATTAAAAACATATGCAGGCCTGAGCCGCTAGAGGTCGCCAAAGTGGCGTGTCGCGCTGGTGGGCAAATCATCCTCAAGAGGGACGTTGGATTTCATAATAGCCCCACATTACCCCACAAATGCACTATAAGGAGTTATGTGTTGAAAATACATGTTGTCCATATCATATGCGTTCTGTAATATCTCTACCCTCTCTAGCCTAACCATGTAGAGAGCCAGACACCTTTTCGACAGCAGGTGATCAGGGCGCTGGTGCAGCGCTACATAGAAGCAGCTCGCCGTGAGTTTGAGGAGGCCAAGAGAAAAGGTAACCGTGGTAATCTCTTACACAGCCTGTTGCGACTACAACGATACAGAGTTTTCAAAAACTGCATTCAAACTGCCAATTATGGTTATTGTGGTTTATAGAAATATTGTGCGGGCGGCTACGTGGCGTAGTGGGCAAGGCGCTCGCCACGAATGCGGAGCCAGCGCTCCACATTGCTTTCAGTTTAGCTGGTCGTTCATACTAATACACATTGGCCGTATTAGGGGGTGGGAAACTGATGGGTGGGGATCGGGCGTTGTGGACAGCGACGCCTACAGGTCGGTTGGTGCGCCTGCGCAGTATAATCAGGAAGTGTCGGGGGCAGCGTGAGCCTCCCACGCGTTACTCCTTGCCACTGAGAGATCGAGCTGCGCAGGTGAAAAGATGCGACTGCTGTTACCTCAAGTACCGGAGGGGACTTGTGCTATGTATGACTTAGTCCACATTGCAGCCGGCTTGTGGGAGGCAAGAAACAGCGTTTGTGACAGGGGAGGGTTGAATTGGATGATACAAAATTGGGATGGGAGAAAATATAGAAAATGGGAAAAAAGGTGGATAAAAAAAATAAAAAAAATATTGTGCTAATGCCAGCACATTACAGCTGAGGACGGTGATGCTGCAAATGTGTTGTGGTAGACTGTAGGGAAATATATTGGCATGGCAATTGGCATGAACACACTTACACACACTAGGGCTGACCTAGAATAGTCGAATAGTCTACTAATCGATCGAAATAAGTCGTAGTCGACTGCAAATCTCTCAGTCGAGAGGGGGGGGGGGGGGGCACATTTTGCCCAATCAAAGTCGACTATACAAATCCTTAGTCGGGGACAGGCCTAACACACACCTCCATGCCAACTGACCGACAGAGCGACCTGTAGAGCTGCTGGTCAAACCATCAAAGTCTGCAATATTGGATTTAACACTTGGATTTAGTAAAACATTAAACATGTTCCTGGGTGTCCAGCCGTATAGCTAAAACCAAACCCCTAGGAAAATATAACATGAAAAAGTTAGTGCCACTATATTTACCTCTTTCTTCTATTCTTGCCCCATTAGCTCCATTTCAATAATCACAGATTGTGGCCATATTCATAAAATGCTGGTTGTGATTTGGTGTGTTCTGCCCCACAGATGTGGGTAATCGAATCACGGAGCTGACCAAAGTGGTGGGCAGGTTACACACCGACATGAAGCTGCTCATGCAGTGTCTGGAAGACAATGGCTACGCTGTCGGAGACGGATCCGGAAAAGAATCCTCCTCCGTTTTGGGGAAATACATCATCGGTGCCAAGAACAACTTCCGGGGTTTCAACTCCAGGCTAGACGACAAACACGTGTCACCCCTTCTAGTGACCGCTCACCGTGGCGGGGAGGGAGCATTAGCCAGGGAGCACGACCCAAAGACAGAGGAGGAAGAGGGGGGATCGGTGGAGGTCAAGCAGCAGATAGATGTGGATAAGAGCGGGGCGGTCAGCCTCGATGGAGCAGAGGGAATGAAACAGGCGGCAGACTCAGACGTTGCGAGAATGGAAGAGGGCAGAGCGAAAGACGCAGCTGGAGAAGAGCAGTGGAAAGAGAATGACGTGCCAGAGGCGATTGTGGGAAATGGAAACACTGAAGTGAAAGATGAGGGTGCGACAGAAAAGCCAAGGATTGGGAAGAAGGTGACGTTTGAGGAAAAGGTGGATGGTGAGGCAACAGTAGAGAGACACGAAGCAGAGAGACTCAGAGGGGAGGGGGTAAAAAGCGGCGTAGAAGATAATCACATCGGAAAAGTATCTACAGAAGGTGGAGGGAACAATGCAAATGCGACTGGGAGAGGTGTGAATGAAGGAGAGGTAGATGTAGATATAGCGGACGTGAACGAGGTGGAGAAAAATATTAAAACCATAGAACTGAAGGAAAAAAAGGTGGGGAAAATCTACATGGAGGCAAGGTGGACGAAGATAGGGAAGATTGAAGATGCTGCCACAGAGAAGGATAGTGTCGGGGCGAACCCCACGAAACCTGGGGCGAAGACACTGGATGGAAAAGCGGTTCCCTCCCCAACAGGAAGCAGTAGTTCCCAAGATACTGGTATTGGCACAGAGGAAAGGGAGGGGTCTATAGATTAAGCATCAGTTCGAGGATAAATTTAGTAGTCTAGTTTACTGTATAGGGGACAATTTAGGGCATATCAAAGGCCTAGATAAGCAACATCAGTGGTAGTTGAGCTTGGTAAGTTTGCACACTGTAGTCCATGGAAAGCAATGGTCTTGCCCTTAAAAATACCTAATGTGGGTCACTTGTAATTGTGTTCATATCATTGTGGTTCCAGTCACACTCATTGTTTTGTTGTGTGGAATACCCTCTGTCTTTCTTGTCACTTTCCCACTGTGTGTTGTCTAATAAATGTATACATGTATTCATAACATAGGTTTATATATGTAGTTAATCTAGCTATATAAACAAAAGATGTTAGAAGCTACCGTAGGCCTACCTGTTGCTGAATGTTTTCTCTCATTCGTTTCCATTTCACAAAGAGGAAATACTCTGCATATAAAAGCAGACTTTTGTTGAATTGCTAAGGAAGCTTTTGTATCTTGTTTTAAAATGTAATTAAAGATTTGAAAAATAAATGTTTGTCTGTATTGAATCAGCATCTCTAAACAAAATATATTTAGTTAGTGTCTTGAGGAACACTATCTCAATGTGATTATTGACTTCCTCACTGGTAAGATCATGAGTTATATTCTGATATTCTGTTACGGTCAACCAGCTATTATTATAGAAATACTTTTCGACAATAATAATAATAATAATAATAATAATAATAATAATAATAATAATAATAATAATAATAATAATAATAATAATAATAATAATAATAATAATAATAATAATGATAAAAAACAAACACTAGATAACACTATAAATACCCAGAACGTAGTACTGTACTTATGGTGTAACTTCGTATGAATCTGTACATATAAAATATTTACTGGTTCCTACTGGTACATTTAGGTATAGCAGAAGAAAACAAGACAATGAGGAACAATTGGGGATTTAGAATGTAATTTCCCCGACATTCACCCTGTGTGAATTGGGCTGTACCTACATTTAAGTACCAGTAGGAACCAGTAAATATTTGATATGTAGGAGTAAGTTCCAGGTACAGGTTCAGGTTCTAGGTGGCTGTATTATAGTGTTACCAACTTTTCTTTGTTTCTGAGTTTTTAACATTTCTTTTTATATATTTATAAAACAACATGTATTGTTTTGTGTGTATACTGTCTATACTGCAGTGTGTATAGACTATCTGTAGTGTGTACAGACTGTATCTGCAGTGTGTACTGTACAGTATATAGTGTATCTGCAGTTTGTATAGACTCTGCAGTGTGTATAGACTGTATCTGCAGTGTGTACAGTATATAGTGTATGCACTGCGAGCATGTCTCAGCTTGCTTTACACCTTACTTCACACAGTTCCCATGAGGTTGCAACCGCGACTCATTAAATTATCACCTGAAGCATCTGATTCCCTGCTGTCCTTGAGAGACCATCGGAGTTCCACAGTTCTAAAAACAAACAAAAAAACTAAAACAGCCTGGACTTTGGCCTTTTGAGGGCATCAGATAGACGTTTAATGACGTCATCGCCTGTCAAACTACTGTCCAAACATCTGTCAGGGTTCCTGTGATCATGGAAATCCAGGAAACATCATGCGATTTTAAAAGGAAGATTGCTGCATATCTGAAAGGTTTTTGAAATGTCGTATGTTGCATTTTTTTCCTTTGGTAGTACTGTTTGAATAATAAGAACTAACACATTTTCATGAATATAGCTTTCATGCCTGGCGGACAGCAACCATGACATTGTATTGTTTAGGCTGCCTTGGAGATATCTATTATTAGTTGACTGTGTGTTATATTTTGCTGGCTATAGCAGACGGCCAGCTGTATTCCTGTGCTGCCTGGCAGACATTTAGCATGTGGCACAAGGTTGAAACCTCATAGTAAATAGCCAACTTAAACTCACTCCTAAGCTGAGCTATCAAAACATGGAAGTTACATTCTCACACTCCTCCCCTGAAGAATGAGAGTGCCTGGGTGTGTGCTGGAGCGGTGCCTCAGAAAAGCTGGGGTCACTGTCACAGACCAGGCTTATTGGACTATCTGAATACAGCCCAAAATAACCGGTCTGTCACCTGCCAAGCATGCTATGCCCCAAAACTGGCCACTGAGAGGTTGATGCTATCTTTGGACATACTTAAAGGTGGTGTAGGCAATTTTGGATAAATGAGCAACCGTGAGCTACATGTCCATCTGAAATAGAGTAAGCTCTGCATCACTTTCAAGCCTAGCGCCTCGCCCCTGTGTGGCTTTGGAGATAAGTGTTTTGAAATTTGGACGGACACTATTCCAAAGCTTTTGGATTACTCGTGCAGCTCTGTTGGGGTCATCCAAGGGCGGTGTTCATAAGGTGGTCAAATACCTTGCTCTTAAATGACTACTATCTGTGTCTCGTTGTGGCGGTTTCGATTGCATGATTAATTAAACGTTTTTCCACAATAATAACTTTTTTGGCACAATACTAGGCTGAGAGTTGTCACACTGAGAATGTCAGAAAAAACAAAGTGTCAAAGTAAAAGCTTGGTGGGTTATAGAGTCTGATTGGATTGGATTGGACTCCCTAGCGAGGGTGGCGGAGAGCCTTGCTAAGCTCCAGGCCATCAGGGAAAACCCACTATACACAGACTTGGCAGGAGGAGCATGTTCAGTGCATGCTAAGCTCACACTACCCAAATACAGCACTGAACGTCACAGGAAGTCCTTCATTCCAACAGCCATCAGACTATACAATGCATCACTGTGCCTCACTGCATCACTGAGCACAGAGTGGCAGTTACCATCTTCCTGGACTTAGTTTGAAACAGCACTGTGCAATATTACACCTACTGTAGACCTCAGTATATTTTTACTGTATTTATTTACTGTATATTTATTCCATTTTTATTCTATTTACTCTACTCTTATCCTAGGCAACTTGATTTGATTAGTTTTATTATTCTAATTCGTGACCTGTTCTGTCTAAATGTTTAAATGTTGAGCGATTTGCAGTGTCAAATTTCCCACAGGATAATAAAAGTATTTCTATTCTATTCTATTCTATTCAAACCTTTATTTATTCTCGAAAAGGACAATTGAGGTCACCCTCATTTTCAATGTTGTCGAGATATACAGACATTTCAATGCATATATATTTTTTATAATATAATAATAATAATAAATAATAACAACTGTATCTATATAGCACCCTTCACATATGGACTGCAGCCCAAAGTGTTATGGTTTGACACCGACCCCAAACGCAACGACACAAGAGAGTTGGATTCAGAGTTGCCAAATACAAGGGCTTGTTTATTTGGTGACTAGAATAAGTGAAACAGGGAAAGCAGGTCAACAAGAAACAGGTACAATGAACAAGGGGCAAAGTTCTGCTGCTCTGCAGCTTCTCCCGGAAGGGTAGTCTTGGGAAGCAGGAGCAGACCTCTGTACCGCTCTGCAGACTCTCACGGCGGACCTCTCAGATGTTGTGCAAGACCGAGAGAGGGAGAGAGGGAACGGGTCAGTGACAGAGCAGACTTGAAACGAGCTGGAGGACAGGGTGTTATATTCTTCGTGTTAAACAACACAGTGATGAGCAATATTCCAAAAACAGCCCAAGTGAATATCTTCATGTAAACACACAGTGAGCAAAAATCCAAACACCGTCCAATTGTGAAATACTATCTTCGTGTAAATACACAGTGAGCAAAAATCCAACACAGTCCAAATGTGAAACAATATCTTCGTGTAAATACACAGTGAGCAAAAATCCAAACACAGTCCAAATGTGAAATAATATCTTCGTGTAAATACACAGTGGGAGGTGGAAGATCCCAAAATATTATTCCATAAAGGAAAGAGCAAAAACGTTAAATGGCTGGGTGAGTGACTGTCTGACAAAAGGTGGTAGACTTCAGTGTAAAGGTTACACACGAAAATCGGAATTAGGTCAAGACAGTCAGTCTAGAAAAACTCACCCAGACGAGCTGCGTAAAGGAACAGGAACAAACAGTGGAGGCGAGCGCGCGCCACGGAGCAGGTATCCAAGCGAAGGCTTCTAGGAATTCCTGGAGATTAGCACAGTGAAACAGAAGCAACGGGGAAAAACATCCAGCGACAAATCAAGACGAACCAACAACTTAGGGTGGGGAAAACGGGGTATAAATAATGAGGGATCGATTGATTGAAAGGCAGTGACAGCTGGGGAATGTGATTGAAAAGCGTGGGGAAGTGAGGGAACCAATCAGCGACGTCTCAGATGACGTCAGCGGGGAGAAACGTGTGAACGAGGGAATTGAAATACTTGACAGAAAAAATGAATGAAAACAAAGCGAGGGTGGTTAAAGGAACAGAACGAGTGAGAAGGCAAGGACAGAAACCTCACAGTACCCCCCCCTCAACGGGAGCCGCCCGGCGACCAGGCCGACCCGGCTCGTCAGGATGGGCCCGATGGAAGTCGGTGATCAAGCCGGGATCCACGATGAGCTGCCGGGAGACCCAGCTACGCTCCTCAGGGCCGTAACCCTCCCAGTCCACCAGGTATTGGAATCCCCGGCCCCGCCGACGAACGCCCATCAACCGGCGGACCTGCCACTGGGGGTGACCATCCACTAGCACAGGAGGCGGTGGATCAGGAGCCGGAGGCATAAGGGGACTGAGGGAGACGGGCTTAACCCGGGAGACATGGAACACGGGGTGGATGTGCATGGATGCAGGAAGCTTCAGGCGCAGGGCCGCCGGACTGAGTACCTTCAGGACCTCGAAAGGACCGACGAAGCGAGGGTTGAGCTTCTTGGCCGAGGACCGTAGCGGGAGGTCCTTCGCGGAGAGCCACACCCTCTGCCCAGGGCGGTAAGTCGGCGCGGGAACCCGGCGCCGGTCGGCACCACGACAGGCGCGCTCAGACGTCCGGAGCAGCGCGGTCCTGGTGATCTCCCAAACGCGACGGCAGCGGTCGAGGTGGACCTGCACGGAGGGAACTGCCACTTCCGTCTCCAGTGCGGGAAAAAGAGGGGGCTGGTAGCCTAGGGAGGCCTCAAAGGGGGAGAGGCCGGTGGCGGAACTGACCATTGAGTTGATCGAGTATTCAACCCAGGGAAGGAAACGACTCCAGGATGCCGGCCTCTCGGCTGCCACACACCGAAGAGCAGACTCCACGCTCTGGTTCATCCTCTCCGTCTGCCCGTTTGTCTGGGGATGGTAGCCGGAGGAGAGACTGACCGTTGCCCCCAATCCCTTGCAGAAAGCCCGCCAAACCTGGGAGGTGAACTGGGGCCCCCGGTCAGAGACGATGTCCTGGGGGAAACCGTGAAGGCGGAACACGTGGTGCGTCAGGAGGTCCGCCGTCTCGGCTGCTGAGGGAAGCTTGGAGAGGGCCACGAGGTGGACCCCCTTGCTGAATCGATCCACCACGGTCAGAAGGCAGGTGTTCCCCTGGGAGGAGGGTAGTCCAGTGACGAAGTCGAGCGCCACATGTGACCACGGACGGCTTGGAACGGGAAGTGGCTGCAAGAGCCCGGAGGGTGCCTGGTGAGAGGCCTTGCTGCGGGCACAGACCGCGCAGGCCAATACGAACTCCTTGACGTCGTTTCGCATGGTGGGCCACCAGAAACGACGAGCCAGGAAGGAGAACGTGCGATGGACGCCTGGGTGGCAGGCGAACCGGCTGGTATGGCCCCACAGCAGTACCTGGGACCGGACAGAGTCAGGGACGAAGAGACGGCTCCTAGGGACGTTGCTTGGAGCACGTTGGAAGCGTAGGGCACGCCTCACCACACCCTCGATGCCCAAGGTGATGGCTCCAACCACTCGGGCCTCCGGGATGATGGGAGATGGGTCCTCAGAGGGTGGAGCCCCCTTGGAGTGCATCCGGGACAGGGAGTCGGCCTTCGTGTTGCGGGAACCGGGGCGGAAGGTCAGCGAGAAGTCGAACCGACTGAGGAAACTGGCCCATCTCGCCTGCCGACCGTTGAGGCGCCTGGAAGCGCGGATGAACGTTAGGTTCTTGTGGTCCGTCCAGATGGTAAAAGGCTCCTCGGCACCCTCTAGCCAATGACGCCACTCCTCCAGAGCCGCCACGACCGCCAGTAGCTCCCGATTGCCGGTGTCGTAGTTCCTCTCGGCGGGGAGGAAGCGACGCGAGTAGAAGGCGCAAGGATGTACCTTCTGGTCGGAAGGAGAACGCTGGGATAGGACAGCGCCCAGGCCAGAATCCGAGGCGTCCACCTCCACGATGAACTGTCTCTCGGGGTCAGGGTGGAGCAGGATAGGAGCGGAAGTGAACCTTCTCTTGAGGGAGCGGAACGCAGCGCATGCCGCTGGGGACCAGTCGAACGGCAGAGCGGGGGAGGTCAGCTTGGTAAGAGGCTCCGCCACTTGGCTGTAGTTCCGGATGAACCTTCGGTAGAAGTTTGCGAACCCGAGGAAACTCTGTAGCTCCTTCCGAGTGGTGGGTTCCGGCCAATCCTCCACAGCCTGGATCTTGCGAGGATCCGCTCGGGTCAAGCCCTTCTCCACGATGAAGCCCAGGTAGTCGACGGAGTTGGAGTGGAAACGGCACTTCTCCGCCTTGACGAAGAGCCGATTGTGGAGGAGGCGCTCCAGCACCCGGCGGACATGCAGGATGTGTTCCTCGAGGGTCCTGGAAAAGATAAGAATGTCGTCCAGGTACACCACCACGAACACCTCCAGCATGTCACGGAGGACATCGTTCATGAGTGCCTGGAATACCGCCGGGGCGTTGGTGAGACCGAACGGCATCACAAGGTACTCATAGTGGCCCCTGGGGGTCTTGAAGGCGGTCTTCCATTCATCGCCCTCACGGATACGGACAAGATGATAGGCACTTCGGAGATCCAGCTTGGTGAAGAACGAGGCCTGGGTCAGTGGCTCGAAGGTGGAGCTCATGAGAGGTAGGGGGTATTTGTTCTTGATGGTGATCTCGTTGAGCTGACGATAGTCGATGCAGGGTCGCAGGTCCCCATCCTTCTTTCCAACAAAGAAGAACCCGGCCGCCACCGGGGAGGAGGAAGGCCGAATGAGTCCTGCTTCCAATGACTCAGAGATGTAGAGATCCATCGCCTTCTTCTCCGGGGCAGTCAGACTGTAGAGGCGGCTGCCGGGAAGGGGAGCCCCTTGGCGGAGGTTGATGGCGCAGTCATAGGGGCGGTGAGGTGGAAGGGACTGAGCCCTGGTCTTACTGAATACCTCCATGAGGTCGTGGTACTCGGGAGGAACGGACGAGGGATCCGGGGGCAACTCACCAGCCGGTCTCCGGGGCGGGGGACAAGACGCCGCCTGTAGACAGCGGGCGTGACAGGAGGAGCTCCAGCCCCTGATGGTACCGGAGGCCCAGGCGATGTGGGGCTCGTGCAGCGCGAGCCAGGGCCTACCCAGGACCACCGGGACAAGGGGGGATTGGGTAATGAGGAACTGGATCCTCTCTACGTGGTTACCAGCAATGGTCAGCAAGACTGGGCCGGTCCGTTGAGAGATGTCGGCCAGGCGGTGTTGGTCCAACGAAAAGATCTCCAAGGGCCTCACAAGGGCCTCAAGAGGTATGTTGGCTTGGGTGGCAAACTCGAAGTCGAGGAAGTTCTCGTCTGCCCCAGAGTCGATGAGGGCCTCCACCGTGGCACGTTGGTCCCCCCAGGCCAGGGTGACGCTCAACAGATGGTCAGGTGGTGCGCGGCGCTGGGAATGGGAAAAACGGCTCACCAGGATCTCCCGGGGTCTTGGTGAGCCCGATCTTTTGGCCGGGTAGGGCAGTCGGCGATACGGTGTCCCGCACCTCCGCAGTAGAGGCAGAGACCGGACCTGAGCCTTGCCTGACGCTCCGCCTGGCTCAGATGAGAGCGTCCCAGCTGCATGGGTTCCTCCTCGCGCACCGGACGGGGAAGCCTGTTACCCACAGTAGTGTTGGGGACGGGGCGTCCAGGAGTCCGGGGTGCTTCAGGAGGTGACAGTCGGGCCCTCTCGCGCCTTCTCTCCAGGAGGCGTCCGTCAATACGGATGACAAGGCTAAACAGCTCCTCGAGGGAGTCGGGCACCTCCCTGGTAGCGAGCTGGTCCCGGACTGCGTCACTGAGCCCCCTTATGAAGGTTAGGCGAAGAGCAGGTTCGTTCCATCCGCTCTCCACCGCCGCCAGTCGAAACTCCATGACATAGTCCGTCACCCTGCTGCTCCCTTGCCGGAAGGTCCCCAACCGGGCTCCAGGGTCCAGACCTCGGGCTGGATGGTGGAACACTCTGCGGAGCTCCGCCACAAAGTCTGGGTAGGAGAACAAAAAATCTGCTTCCATTGCCCAGGAGGATGTGACCCACTGGGCAGCATGGCCTGAAAGTAGGTTGGTTATATAAGCCACTCGGGACCCATGAGCTGAAAAACGGCTTGGCTGATGACGGAAGACCAACTCACATTGCATGATGAATGTGGCACACTCCTCGGGATTACCGTCAAACAGCCGTGGGACGGAGAGAAGGGGTTCCCGAGGTGCGAGATCTGCTGGGGCTGCGGGGAATGTTCCTGGAGGGTGTGAGAGATGAAAAGTATTAACGGCGTCGCCCAGCGAGTTAAGCTGGGCGAGAATCTCGGACTGTTGTCCCGCCATAGCGGCCATTGAACCCTGCATAGGCAGGACCTGGTCCCTGAGGTTCTGCACCGCAGCCGCAGCCCGCTCTAGTTGGAGACCGTGATCCCTGGTCAACTCGACTTGAAATGCAAGTGCGGTTCTGACCCCCTCTGTGTCGGCTGGGGTCGTCATGGTTGGTTCGTAATGTTATGGTTTGACACCGACCCCAAACGCAACGACACAAGAGAGTTGGATTCAGAGTTGCCAAATACAAGGGCTTGTTTATTTGGTGACTAGAATAAGTGAAACAGGGAAAGCAGGTCAACAAGAAACAGGTACAATGAACAAGGGGCAAAGTTCTGCTGCTCTGCAGCTTCTCCCGGAAGGGTAGTCTTGGGAAGCAGGAGCAGACCTCTGTACCGCTCTGCAGACTCTCACGGCGGACCTCTCAGATGTTGTGCAAGACCGAGAGAGGGAGAGAGGGAACGGGTCAGTGACAGAGCAGACTTGAAACGAGCTGGAGGACAGGGTGTTATATTCTTCGTGTTAAACAACACAGTGATGAGCAATATTCCAAAAACAGCCCAAGTGAATATCTTCATGTAAACACACAGTGAGCAAAAATCCAAACACCGTCCAATTGTGAAATACTATCTTCGTGTAAATACACAGTGAGCAAAAATCCAACACAGTCCAAATGTGAAACAATATCTTCGTGTAAATACACAGTGAGCAAAAATCCAAACACAGTCCAAATGTGAAATAATATCTTCGTGTAAATACACAGTGGGAGGTGGAAGATCCCAAAATATTATTCCATAAAGGAAAGAGCAAAAACGTTAAATGGCTGGGTGAGTGACTGTCTGACAAAAGGTGGTAGACTTCAGTGTAAAGGTTACACACGAAAATCGGAATTAGGTCAAGACAGTCAGTCTAGAAAAACTCACCCAGACGAGCTGCGTAAAGGAACAGGAACAAACAGTGGAGGCGAGCGCGCGCCACGGAGCAGGTATCCAAGCGAAGGCTTCTAGGAATTCCTGGAGATTAGCACAGTGAAACAGAAGCAACGGGGAAAAACATCCAGCGACAAATCAAGACGAACCAACAACTTAGGGTGGGGAAAACGGGGTATAAATAATGAGGGATCGATTGATTGAAAGGCAGTGACAGCTGGGGAATGTGATTGAAAAGCGTGGGGAAGTGAGGGAACCAATCAGCGACGTCTCAGATGACGTCAGCGGGGAGAAACGTGTGAACGAGGGAATTGAAATACTTGACAGAAAAAATGAATGAAAACAAAGCGAGGGTGGTTAAAGGAACAGAACGAGTGAGAAGGCAAGGACAGAAACCTCACACAAAGTGCCCCACAGCAAGTAGCACAAAATGAACATGGGCATAAAATCAACATACATTCGACAGAATAAAAACAATGTATAAATGCAGACATAAGAATAGGTATAAAAGACAATAAAAGTAGATTGATTAGATTAGATTAGATTAGATTAGATTCGATCAAATCAGATCAGATCAGATCAGATCAGATCAGATCAGATTAGATTAGATCAGATTAGATTAAAATGTATTGCCATTATACAGAACAAGCACAGTTCAACGAAAATAAATGTGGCATCCAACCAGATAAAGAGTGCAAATGTAACAGTACAGTGCCAGGGATATGTATTGTACAGATATGGAAAAGGATGATTGATTGATTGATTGATTGATTGATTGATTGAAAACTTTATTAACAGATTGCAGAATGGGTACAATACAGTACAGCTCAATACACACAATTGTTAAGGGAATGCAGATCAGAGAAAGACTTTCGTCTTGTTTACATCAGGGTCCCCCATTTTCAATTCATCAGGACATATATGACAATGACATACATGACATACAGATAGACAGTACTGCTACATCTATACATTTATGACATACCAGATTTGCAAATGCAGTACTGTTTGCGATACAAAAAGAGTCCAGAAAAGGGAGTATATCCATTTGACGTAAAAACTGTACATTGGAGGAGGTTGGGTGGGGTTGGGTGGGGGGGGGGGTTGAGTAGGAGGTTTGCTTGTACAACTGTACAAGCAAAACTGTACATTGGAATATTGACAACCATACTAGGTAATTTACTGTACATTGGAGGGGGTTGGGGGGGGGACACTGTACAAACAAGCAAACCTGTACATTGGAATATTGACAAAACCATACTAGGTAAATTACTGTACATTGGAGGGGGTTGGGTTAGGACATTTACAGGGGCCAGTTTCGAATTGCAGTCTCCTGTAGGTGTTCTTTGAGAGTGGTTTTGAAAGTGGGTAGTGATTCACATTCCTTTACAGCTTTGGGTAGGGCGTTCCACATTGATGTGGCATTGATGTGGCTACAGTGTGCCCCCCCCCCCCCCCAACCACCTCCAATGTAAATTACCCAGTATGGTTGTCAATATCCCAATGTACCCAACCCCCCCCACCCAACCTCCTCCAATGTACAGTTTCTACGTCAAATGTATATACTCCCTTTTCTTGACTCCTTCTGTATCACAAACAGTACTGTATTTGCAAATCTGGTATGTCATAAATGTATAGATGTAGCAGTACTGACTATCTGTATGTCATGTATGTCATATATGTCTATATGAATTGAAAATGGGGGACCCTGATGGAAACAAGACAAACGTCTTTCTCAGGTCTGCATCCCCTTAACAATTGTATGTATTGAGCCGTACTGTATTGTACCCATTCTGCAATCTGTTAAATAAAGTTTTCATTCATTCATTCATTCATGCATAATTGCAAAACGTGTTTAATCCCTTGTTTGAGCCGAATCTGGGTTTGACATGATTTGTGGATGTACAGACATATGTGGATACATATATATACGCTAAATATAAATATGTATACAGTAAAATACACAACAGTCTCGATTAAATTATGTTTACAGCATAACCAGTTTAACATACAAAGTCTGATAAAACCTTACGACCTTTATTTTGAAAAGATAAATCCGCTACCCGACAAACCCGGAAATGAATTCGCTTTCGTAGCAAGCTAGCTAGTTATCCCCGGCCAAAGATGGCAGGGGTGTTTGAGGTGGAGGTAGATGGTGTAGAACACGACCATGGATTGGGACATCACGATGAATTGAATCAGGTTAGAAACGACATGCTAAACGATTGCACGTGCTGAGATAAACGGATATAAACGGCTCCCGTCGTGAAATTATATTTATCTTGCCGGCTACTAGCCGTTGCACGGTGATATAGCCCTGAAGCTAACAGTTAGCTCCATCTAACCGTCCTACTGGATTACATTAGGGTCAGGAGGACCAAGACCGACATTGCTAACACGTATTAGCAATGCGAACAGGGCTATTTTGTCATCTGTTCTCTTGAAACGGGTGTGCGCTATATTCACGCACATTGAAAGCATTTGTTTTAATTTATTATACATGTCTATTCTGTACTGCAACTTAGTCGTGTTAACGCCCTCGGCCAGTAGCTGGCTAACGTTAGCTTCGCTGCCCAACGTTGATTTTCCTAGCTGGCTAAATTCTTGGGCCAATCATTTATGAGCTCGCCGGCTAGTCAGGTAGCTACGTTGTGTGATGTTTGAGTGAATAAACGGGCATAGTTGGCTGCGTTATAGTTCGACACATCTACATGCACGGAAAGTCATAAACTCTGTGGCGTAATTTATATAAATTCTTCAAAGACTGATGATGGGGTATTGTCAAATGTTTGGCCAGAATTCTAGCTACAGTAGTAATGGTTAGGCCTGCATCATCTTCAGGATGTCCACTTGTGAAAATTAGAGCCACATTGGTATGAGGGTATTATTAGTGAGATAAACAAACCAACAAATAAACAGAAGACTAGTCTAAAAGCTCTTCATGCACTTGTGTGTGAATGTATATTGGAAGCAGAAAAAGTTGGCATTGGTTTGAAACATGTTAAGCATGCTAATGTGGTCAATGGGGTGAGGGGGGGTCATGGCACATTCTAATCGGTTGCCAATCAGTATTCATGCGTCATGCTCCCCGTTTAGGGAATGTAATTTTTTTTTAAGTGGATGTAGGAAACCTAGTATGGTGGACCCCCCCCCCCCCCATAATCCAAATGTTAAATGTATAGAGCAAGAAGAGACAGAATTGGACACCACATCTTGTGCCACTGCGACCCACATTGAGCAATAAATGGGTGATTGAAGTGTCCAATTTAACGCGTAAGAACAACACCTGTCATATTTGCATTCGACCATGGAAGATATGGGCAGGGTAAACTGAAAAACATTTACATTTTAATCACATCTAATCTATTCTTCTAATAATTGAAAATATGTGCCCTTTTTTCAGGGGATGTTTGTTGTTTTTGGCTAAACATTAGTTCTAGCATGCTTCCTATCCTTCAGATCTCTAGTTTACCTTGCACAGACTTTCTGTTGGAACGACTGCAGTTCTACTACAGTTCACCAAAATGAAACCAGCACCGTCTAGCTTAATTGAAACCAGCACCGTCAAGCTTAATTGAAACGATATCAAATTTTAATTAATCTGAATCAAATCTGTACCTTGTGAATCAAAATCAAATGGGGTAATCATCATCACTAATCAGTGCTGATACCCAGCTCTAGTGGAAGACTAATGATCCATTTATAGTACAAATGGCCTGGTCTTGTGGGTGAACTGAAAGCAGGAGGCGTGTGGAAATGGGTATTATCCGTTCCCTACCTTAAAGGAGAACTGAAATGGCCTGTTCGTGCAGTAATTAGCATCTGGGTGTAGAGCTGCTGAAATTGTTGTCTGCATAGATCTACATAGATCTACAAATAGACCAGTTTAGATAGTTCAATGGCAGTCACACAGGCTATCAAAGAAAGTGCAGTACAGAGGAACCGAGCCAGTGAGGAATATGGCTAAGTGTAACATGTAGGCTAGTTATCTAACATCACAGCAATATGATGGTACAACTCACCATGGAACTGTTATCTAACATCACAGCAATATGATGGTACAACTCACCATGGAACTGTTATCTAAGCGGCACGGTGGTGTAGTGGTTAACACTGTCGCCTCACAGCAAGAAGGTCCAGGGTTCGATTCCCGCTTGGGGACCAGGTTTCCATGATGCCAGGTACCCAGGTGGGGTATCTCCCAGGCCTTTCTGTGTGGAGTTTGCATGTTCTCCCCGTGCTCGCAAGAGTTTCCCCCCCGATAAGATAAACCCAATGGAAAAACATGCACAACAACAGATCGCTAACGCTGTGGCGTCCTTGACGAAGACGGACAGGAGCACTTGGATTGGTCCCCTGGCGCGGCTCACGTTGACGCCTGTCTGCTCCCGGCTGCCCTTGGGGGGAAGGACGACGGGATGGGTTAATCGCAGAGACGAATCGCATCAGCGATCCTACAGACAATGCATGCGTGTGTGTTCCGGTGTGTGCGTGTTGTGGATAATAGCCAATGCCAATTAAAGACCTCTGAGCAGGTCCTGCATTATTATTATGATCTAAGTAACATCACAGCAATATGATGTACAACTCACCATGGAACTGTTATCTAACATCACAGTAGGGGTGGACGGTATAAACGGTATACGGTATAAACGGTATGAATTTGCTCTACGGTATGGATTTTGACTATACCGTGTAACCGGTAGAGAAGCTCTAAAATAGCAATGACGTCGTCGTCATGTAACCACAGCGCGACTATTTCAATCGCATTTGCCCCTAAAAATAGATAGAATTAGTCATAGATAATAGATATGTGCAAACTGGAAAAAGTTATTTAGGAGGCTTCGCGCAGTGGCCGCAGTCAACACGCAATTGTCATTTCATAATAAACACATATCACCGCGGCGCACAGCAAGTTTCAATTTCAGTTCCTGGCATTTTTAACCAGTGGAGAAAGGTAAGAGATCTTACCTATCGTTTTTCTTATATGAATTATTCTACGTTAATAAAACATACCTGGTGATCAACTACAGTTTGCTGTAAACATTATGATGTGTGTAGTGTTATGATAACGATGGCTGCAGCGGAGCCGGGAGGACGGCTAGAGCAGCAGTGGATTTGCGAAATAGCATGCAGCTGCAGAGCCGCAGAGCCAGGGGCTCTTTCAGGTCTGGTCACAGGCCGCTCAACAGCGCCCCCCACCCAACGGCTGAATTGCCCTGAATTGACCTGAAAGAGCCCCTGGCTCTGCGGCTCTGCAGCTACATATGCTTCTAGCAAAATCCAGTATCCAGCCCCGCTGTTGCAATGGGAGCAGCACGGAGTCTCGACTCGGGACTTATTTTATTTGGAATATAATGACTTTATACGCAAAAGTAGCCTAGTTTTAAGTTAAAATATTATAAATCTACATGCCTTGAGGATGTCATTCTTTATATAGCCTGCCTATCAGGCAAAAAAAATTATTCTAACGGAAACACTGATACTGTGATATATACCGTTACCGTCTATGCTTCAAATTATACCGTGATATAAATTTTAGACCATACCGTCCACCCCTACATCACAGCAATATGATGTACAACTCACCATGGAACTGTTATAATCTACATCACAGCAATATGATTGTACAAATCACCATGGAACTGTTATCTAACATCAGCAATATGATGGTACAACTCACCATGGAACTGTTATCCAACATCAACGATATTGAACTTATTATGCCCAGCGCCGATGGACGGGCTATTAATAAACTTGTTTTTCTGCTGCGAATGTCTCTAGTTGATGTCGTCATCAGTCCGCGCACGTTAGCAGTTAGCCAGAGCGAGCAGTGTATCCCATGACAAAGTACTAAATATATCCCTAAAATACTCTTGTTCCGCCCCAATACATTGCAACGACGTCCACCGTATATATACCACACACTACTATAACCGTGGCATCAGAATTCACGCCACACACATACTCGGCACGTAAATATATAAAATAGCGCTGTGCAAGCTAATTAGCCTAGCCAGCCTTGTTGTTGAGTCCTACCTCCGGGTCTCCTTCCGCTGTCGGCCATCTCCTTCACTGATTGGTTGTTAGTGCGTGTGCTCATATCCAAGCTTGGAAAATCGATATATCAAAACTTTGCGACCATGTTTATTTCGAGGAAATCATTTATCGCGATATTTATCGTTTTATCGCCCAGCCCTAGGATGCACGATAATTATCGGGCCGATATCAGCAATTATGACGTCATCCCGATAAACCCGATAACGTTATTGATAGCTCCGATAATATATAATACATTTTTTGGTTAAAAGAAATCCGGTGTGGGTGGATTTGGATGAAGGGAGCTTGTTTTTATTATAGCCTCCTCCCGTTTTGCCAGTACTGTGGTACGACTGATAGCGTGTGGTTTAGGAACAGGGAGTTTTTCACAAATCCAGCGCTCCCTTTCTTGGCTGTGACGTAGTCGAAGCTCTCATTCGTTTATTTACTTCCGGATTGTCAGCCATTATTCTACTCGGGGCTAACGTTAGTTCCCCGCCAGCCACATTGACAAGTACCAGCGCTTATACATTACTGGCAAATGTCTTGTTGCACTTGTGGCAACGAGCGTTGTCGGCATCGACTTTAGTAAAATAGACCCAGACTTTTGAACGTTTCGTTCTGTCCGCCATGATGGGAGCAGAGCTGTCTGTACTCGGCAGCACCTGTGTGTGTGTGTGAGTGAGTGTGTGTGTGTGAGCACAGCCCGCTCCTCGCGCAGGCAGAGACACCGAGGCAGGAGAGATATAGAAAACGGCCAACAAGATTAGTTTGCGACGTTTAAATTCCTCAAAGTCACTCTCCTCAGAAGAACTTCCGGTGATGACGTCAGTGTGAGAGAGACGCTTCTGCTGTTCTCCCCAAACCCCACCGAGAAAATGTTAGTTTAAACACTACTTATAGTCAACAAAGTTTTAATCCATGGTAGAGTTGAAGTAACCCTAATAATGTCAACCAACGAGGAAAAGAAGAAGAAAGGACAAGGACGCGCCACAATTGAAACTCGCTCAGCGACAAACAAACAGGACGACGCCGACGTTGAACTTGAACCTGGCGCTGCGGGTGGCTGCGACGAGGAAAGTAAATGGGAAAACATCGCTGCCCGTGTGGTTCGCGATGTGACTGAAAAGTTAAGTGCCCTGATGGACCTAAAGCTTACTGCCCTGACTGCAACACTGGAGGGCTTTAATAGCCGACTGTCAGACAATACCAAACGCATTACAGAGGCGGAATCCCGCATCTCAGCGGCCGAGGACAACTCATCAACAATAGAAAACAGACTGAAAAAGCTGGAAAAAACAGTGACGACTTTGCAACAGCGGGCGGAAGATGCCGACAATCAAAGCCGACGTGAAAGCGTTTGTATTATGGGTTTGAAAGAGGGGACAGAGGGCACACAACCTGTTAAATTCTTCGAGACCTGGCTTCCAACTCTGCTTAATATCGATACAGAAAAAGGCAGTGTGAAGATTGACAGGTGTCGCAGGGCTGCAGGAAACATCCAGCCTGATAAAACCAGACCTGTGGTCATAAAATTTCAAACCATGCGAGATGCACAACGAATTATGACAGCAGCACGGGCGAAAGGCGTACTGAACTACGAGGGCAATAAACTTCTGATCAGACCAGACATCTCCTATCAGACCAGGATGGAAAGACGTAAATACAACACCGTGTGTGATCAGCTCATCAAAAAAGGGATACGATTTAAAATGCGCTTCCCTTCGAGACTAACCATTACACACAACGGCGAGGACCACTCTTTCAAGACCCCACAAGAAGCGGAAGACTTTCTGAAAGAAGGGGATTAAAGGTACTGCCCACCCAACACATATCGGACTGATGGAATGCGCTCATGCAGAACGGACTGAGATCTCTCTCTCTCTCTCTCTCTCTCTCTCTCTCTCTCTCTCTCTCTCTCTCTCTCTCTCTCTCTCTCTCTCTCTCTCTCTCATTTTGTTGCTTGTTTTTTTTTTTTTTTTTTTTTTTTTTTTTTTCCTCCCCATTTTTTTTTTCCTGGCTCACTTCACATTATACTGGTATAGGTTATTAATTATTATGTATTAAAAGACTAGTTTTTATGATTGAAATGTCCAGCTTTGATTTCAGACACAAATATTGGGGCTCCCCCAACCCCCACAATGAGTTGGAATGGAGTAGTCCGGATAAAACTATGGCAAGCATATCTATAACCTATGGAGTGCTACAGTAGTTCATGGTTAGGATGATATTTTTTTTATAGTCACCGTAATCTCCCGGGCTCTCCCCACATTTCTTCTTTTTTTTTTCTTTTCTTTTAATTTAATTTGTATCACTTTATCTGATATGGGCTATACAGTTTCATGATATGCTTTAGTCACGTGATTTATGGTTTAAATACTCTTAACTCCTTCAGATATCAAACAATGGATTCAAAATCATGATTATAGATCAGTGGTACAACTATCTTTGTCTTATTATTATTATTATTATTATTATTATTATTATTATTATTATTATTATTATTATTATTATTATTATTATTATTATTTATTACACCGTATTCATGCAATTCAGACAAACAAACAGACCAATGTAACTCCAATTTGAATATATACACAAAAAAATATGATTCATTCCCATAGTTTATTATTATTATTATTATTATTATTATTATTATTATTATTTTTCTCCTGATTGCAATTTTTCCTTTAAATCCATAAGGGCCACAATATGTGGACAAAAATAATGGTAGTAATAGGTGGGGGGGATTAAACAGAAGAAAATGGTCATACTATTTTTGGTCAAATTATCGGATGCGAGTAGCCTATATTATCTTTAAATATCTGATTGAAATTACACCTACAGACAAGGAGTGAAGCTCCAGTACTGTTGGGTTTTGTAACTATTTACTACCAATTGATACGGCGTGGGGATGGGGGGGGTGTGCGGAGAGGGGCCGATTTTATCACTCGATAGATTGGCCTTTTACTCCCCCGCGGCGGGACTCCTCTCAGCTTCACTGGAACGATGTTAATCATTTTAGCCCATCCATTAGGGATGGTCCGTATGTGTTTTATGTGTAACCCGTCTGTACAAGACGGCAGGGTTATTTTGTTTTATGTACTTCACCCCCTCCCCCCTCCGTTCACCTCCTCCTTATTCCAGCCATTTAGAGACCTGCCCACATTAGCCTCAATAGAAGCGTCAAAAAAAATATTGCATTACCAACAACCATACAACAACATGTATAGATTATGGCTAGTTTGAACATAATGATATGGAACACTGGTGGAATAAATAAACAACACAAACGAAAAAGCGTGCTCACACTGATGAAAAAAGAACAGGTGGACATAGCTCTGCTAAGCGAAACGCACATTTTAGAGAAAGACATAGATATGTTAGCGGACAACACATATCATAACATCAGTCACTCTTCCTTTGGAACGAGAACTCGGGGAGTAGCCATAGTCGTTAGACGGAAGTTGAATATTGAATTGAAGGGAGTATGGTCTGATGCAGATGGTCGGATAACTATAGCTAAGATTTTACATAAGAACAGAAAAATAGCGTTGGTAGCGGTATACGCCCCAAATTTATACGAAGTTAGTTTCTTCACTACACTTACCAGAGCAATGTTAGACCTTCCCGAATACTCATTTATAATCGGTGCGGATTTTAATGCCATTTGGAACCCAAGGATGGACAAATCAAACCCCTCCTTTTCCAATGAACAAAAAAATGCATCTAATGCATTAAAGGATTGGTCGAAGATTACAGGTGTAAATGACTTATGGCGTTCACTCAACCCCATGACCCGGAAGTACTCTTGTCGATCTGCGAGACATAATACATTATCCAGAATAGATTACGTTTTCACAACCCCGAGACTATTTGATAACTACGATGTGGAAATGATACCCAATGCATTGTCTGATCACTGTTATTTACTCTTAAAAGGAACATTTGGTATACTATCATCCCGAGCCCCAAGATGGCGATTTAACACGATGCTGCTTAATAACAAGGAATTCATTACACAAATCAAAGAAGCTCTTACGGTATTCCTACGGATAAATGTGAATTCGGTGCAGGACCCCAGAATATTATGGATGTCGACAAAGGGAATGATCAAGGATTTCACTGATAGCTTTTCCTCCCAAATACGCAAGAATCGATGCTCAAAACTGGCTGAACTGGAAACACTTTACTCAACGTTATTTAATTCTTTGCAATACAACAACTCGGTTCAACTGGAAAATCAAGTCAATATACTAAAAAAAGAGATTAACGCCATATACAGACAACAATCTGAATTGCAAATACGTAGCACAAGACAACAGCAGTACTCCCAAGGTTCCAAACCAAGTCACCTATTAGCTATGCGACTAAGAGTCAACGCAAAATTTGCAGATATAACTACCATTAGAGCACAACAAGGACTTGTTACAGAACCCAAAGAAATAAACACGACATTCAAAGAATTCTACTCCAACTTATACAAATCAGAAACGACCTTCGATCAAAACAAGATGGACACATATCTTAATCAAATTAACCTCCCTAAACTTTCAGAGGATGACGCTAAACAGTTAGAAACACCGATCACACTAGATGAACTTAGGGAGGCCATATCTGAAATGCAAAGTGGAAGGGCCCCTGGAAGAGACGGTATCCCACCAGAAATGTACCTCTCTTGTTGGGACATAATTGGACCCTTATTACTAAATATGATTTTATACTCAGTCAAGGAGGGGAACTTCCATAAGAATGACAATATTGCACTCATAACAGTCCTCCTCAAAAAAGACAAAGACCCCACCGAGTGCGGTAGTTACAGACCTTTAAGCCTCCTCGGAACCGATATCAAACTGTACTCTAAGGTATTAGCCATCAGACTACAAAAGCATATGACGTCTTTAATTCATCCGGACCAAACAGGCTTCATAAGAGGCCGCCTGATCACTGATAACATAAGACGATTACTACACGTACTAGATGCTAACAAGGAAGACAACACACCTAAGGCGATGCTGTCCCTGGATGCAATGAAAGCTTTTGACAGGTTGGAATGGTCGTATCTATGGGCAGTGTTAGAAAGGATGGGGTTAGGAAAAGGATTCATTGATATGATTAAAGTATTATACAAAGACCCATCGGCCATGATTACAACAGGTACAATCACCTCCGAAATCTTTCCAGTATCACGGTCTTCCAGACAGGGTTGCCCCCTTAGTCCCGGACTATTCGATCTATCATTAGAGCCTTTAGCACAATATATAAGACAATCCCAATCCATAGAACCAATCGTAATCAAGGGCACACAACACAAAATTAGTTTATATGCGGACGACGTAATACTGTTCATGCAAAACCCCAACACCGCATTGCCGCATATTCTCAAGTTGATTGAGGACTTTGGAGATTTATCGGGATTTAGGATAAATTGGCCGAAGTCGGCCTTCCTCCCACTTAACGCCCCTGCAAAAAGAAATATAACCCTCCCAGAAGAGATACCGATGGTAAAACACTTTAGATGTTTGGGAGTTGAAATATTCCCTACCATAAGCCAAACGGTGAAGCACAATTACATAAAAATCCAAAACAAAATCAAATACGACCTTGTCAGGTGGTCAAAACTTAAAAACTCAGTACAAGCACGAATATCAATAATTAAGATGGACGTCCTACCTAGAATCAACTTCTTCAGCTCAATGCTACCGTTACCCCCTCCAAAGGGTTACTGGAAAGAATTACACTCCTCCACATACAAATTTATTTGGAATAACAAACCACCACGTATAAAAAGATCCACCGCACAGAGAAACAAAGCAGACGGTGGTATGGCATTTCCAGATTTCCACCACTATTTTAAGGCATACACTTTAAGACCACTGACAACATGGTTTGATCCCCAAGCATCAGTATCCTGGAGAAATTTAGAAGAAAATATAGTAGCTCCACATAGGCTGAAGGACATAGTGTACACCAAATTATCAATTAAGCAATGCGAACGGAAATTTGGCCCCATAATCACTCATGCAATCCGGATATGGCGTGAAACACAAAAAAAAGACTCTATCCCACATACATGGCATAATCATACTCCCTTATTCAATAACAATGCACTCTTGATTGGAAAACAACCTATAAGATTCCCTAGATGGGAAAAGCAAGGCATACACACATTAGGAGACGTTTTCAACAAACAGGGTTTTTGTAGTTTTGATGAGATATGCAAAAAATTTAATCTCACCAAGTCCTCATATTATTTTTACGCACAGTTATTGGCATGTTTGAAGGCTCACGGTGTTCCATTAAGGATACCAATTGTACACCACAGATACCACAAATTCTTCTATGAAAGAGAGACATCGAGAGGTTTTGTTTCAGATTTTTATCATCAATTACTAACGGCCTCGTATGAAACCCTACATCTAGACTCAGTCTGGAGGAGGGATATACCAGACCTGGAGATAGACTTTGACTGGCAAGAAGCCTGGGCAAATGTACGCCTTGCATCAAGGAACCCGGACCATCAACAAATCAATCTTAACTATATTCACAGGACATACTTAACTCCTATAAGACTGAACAAAATGGGTCTTAAACAAGACTCCAAATGCTCCTTATGTACAAATGGGGATGAAGGGACATTTATGCACATGTACTGGGACTGCCCACCAGTTAAGATATTTTGGAAAGAAGTGACCCAGCAATTGTCAAATCTCTTAACTCTGGATATACCTGTACACCCCTCTGTATTACTGCTGAATGATGTCTTTGAGCATGCAGTACCTCCACAGCTAAAGAGATTGGTTTTATCCGGTATCACAGTGGCTAAAAAGCTGATAGCATCACGATGGTTTCAACCGGAAAAAATGTGCCGTAAGGTCTGGATTCTTACATATCTCGATGTGATTTATCAAGAAATATCAACAGCTAGAATTTGGGGTCTCAATGAATCCAAAATGGCAATGTGGTTAGAAGTGGTGGAGAGAATAAAAGCCAGCATATAATGGTAGTGTCTGGTTAGGAACAAATTATAATGGTTGGATTATCCAATGGGGGGTCCGGGAGAGGGGGGTACGAGCTGGAGCATATGTGTATTTGTATATCCTATTGTGTGTTATGTTTGTTTATGTGTTTGTTTAAAAAATAATAAAAAAATAAAATACAAAAAAAAAAATTCCTCAAAAAAAACTCCATAATTTCTCGAGTACCGATAGCAGTACCGATGACGTCGGAGCTTATAAATACTAAAAAAAGAAATTTGATCCAAAAAAAATATATATACATTTATAAAAAAAAATTATAATACAATAAATATCGGTCAAAAAATCAATATCGTGCATCCCTACATTTAACACAATCGGTAACATTTAAATCAACAAAAAAAAGGCAATGGAAATATCATTTGCCATTTTTGAGCTCTTTAACAATCTATTGTTTTTAATACAAATAGACCTCCTGTTCACTGTTTTTGGTTCGTTTTTTTTTCCAATATTAATATCCTATTCACTGTCACAGAGCTGTATTTTGGCTGGAAAAGGCATATTGGGAGTCCGAAGGTGCAGTACCGGCCAGATCCTGGTAGTGGCGCTGTCTCGAGAACGCAGTCCTTCCCAGTCCCTAATGGACCTCTGCTGTTCTCTCTATGGCTCTATCAGCTTAGCTTAGTTTACGCTAACGCAATGTTAATTTTGGTATTTAACGCGACGTGGGCATAAAGGAATGGCGAGGATGGAAAGCATGTTAGATGCATTTTACCCGTTGTGGGGAAAAAAACAACAGGCACTTATTTCGGGTCGCAAAATAGGCGGACTCTGAAGCAATGCTGTCTAACGTCTACACACATGGAGATGTTGTTGCGGCCGGGCGGATATGCTCACCAGGGGATTTTCAAAATAAGAGTATCGCAATATGAATCTATCTTTTTACGTTGCATCGATCCTATTTGATAATTGATAATAGATCGATATATCGATCTGGATCGATGTATCGTCCCACCCCTACATCTAACTAGTGCGCAATGAATGAATCACGTTAAAAATATAAATAACTTATCTTAAACCACTGTTTGTGATTCCGCATAAAGCCAGGACTCTGCAGTGCACGTTTCATTCGCATTCGATAACTTTCGTTATTGACGTCTACTCCAGCTTCAACATTGAGGAATGGAAGGCCGATAGCCTCGCTCGCTCGCTCTCTCTGTACGTTCAATGATTTGAAGTAGCCAAACGTTACACTATAAATACGGAATAGTTGATGATGATAAATATTTTACTTCATTAGCAGAAACATTATTATATTAACTGTATTGTGTATGTTGTTCTAGCAAAGGGATTGCACAATTTCATATTTCTTTCCCTCAGTTTTTGGTTATTGTTAAGTGGTTGCACAATTTGAAAGCTCATGTTATTGATGTTATTTCAGGCCAAAGGGCGGTCCAGGGCTGTACACTGCGACGAGATTAAAAATGCGAGTGGAAAATAATATTTGGGGGCAACCTTGCGAGTAGTGATTTCAACCCTTCATTCGCATTTCACTCCTAAATTAATCCATACAAATTGGATAAAAAAAATAGTAAAACATTAGCCTACAACCAGGGCTGTACAGTGCGACATTATGTTGCGGTGCTATGAAAGAATCTGTCCGCAAATGAACTTACTGCGATAGCCTGTGTGGAAAAAAAGATTTGCGTGTGAAGTGAATCTGGACCACGCAACTTGGTAGTTGAAGTCTATCGTGCGATTAAATACCATGTCCCCGTCTGCGTAGAGTCCATACATCCAACACCAAATCCCATAATTCCTAGAGAACCATCGAAACTGAATGTGGGCTATGCATAGGGATGGGTACCTTTCACATTTGAACCGGTACCTGTGAATCGATACCGTTACCCTTTTTTCTGTACTTTAGTCTCAAGAAATTTAATTTACCTACCTCAGTCGTGAAAAAAAATCCAAACTTCAAATAACTACAATTTCGACAGTTTTCGGCTTGCCATTGCTCCGACTGCTTTGTTGTTGAATCAAGTCAAATCCTAGGTAAGCATATATTGTGTGTGTGAACGTTGACATGAAAAGAAAAAAGGTACATTTATTTTAATTTTTTTTCTTCTCCGGTATCTCACTTGAATCGATAGGGTTAGGGTTAGTACCGACGTGTTTCGGTTCGGTACCTCAAAAGTACCGAATTCGGTACCCATCCCTAGCTATGCATCGCCAAATAAGAACTTCTTTCAATACGTTTAACCCGCTAATTTTGCTCTGCAAGAACAACGGAGCGAATATCAGTCCTTCTTATGACAACCACGTCCGATGTGGAGAGATGATAAGAGACCATAGCCGATTAAATTAAGTCGGATCTGGCAGTGATGATTACAATGACGGGGACACGGACACTTCTAACGTTCAGCCATGTATTAGGTGAGTAGCCCACTATTAGGACGTTTTTCAATACTTAAATACTGTCTACTTAAATTTCCCTCCGGGGATCAATAAAGTATCAACCTACCTATCTATCTAATAATGAGACAATATGCAAATAAGATAATACTAATAATTGTCACGGTTCCCCGTATGAAAGTGGCTTGCAACTTACTGCTGGTAAAATCACTGTTTATTTCTCGTTTTGCATAGTATTACATTCCACTTCTATAAACAAAGTCCTACCGTATAAGAGCCTCATACGGGTCAATTAAAGCTTTTTGATTAGTCTTTCCTTCGGGCTAAGTTGAACTGAACATTTCACTGTCAAAAGCGCAAACAAGGTTGCGTCGCAACACTGTTTTCAAAATAGTAGGCCTCTCAATTCGTATAAAAAAAAAATCCCGGATATACATAAACTTTAATTGGCATAGATCTCTATAAACGGCCCAACACATTGATCACTTTAGGCACACCCTGAAACCAGTAACATCACAAATATGAAGCGGGTAATTACCCATAAAAATAATAAACCTTTCATGGGGTTATTTACAATAATAATTTCATTTTATTTATAAAGCACTTTTCATTGTGAAACAAAGGTATGCAGAGTTTCTTGTCCTCCTGATTAATGCAATGGTGTGTGTGTTGTGGTGATCTCATTCAAGGAGCACTACAAGCGCGCGCACACACACACAGTTTGTTGTTTTTGTTCTATTAGTGATTTACACACTTTCTCAGTTGGTTCATTATAAAAGATACAAACCTGAAAACTGCCCTTAAATGTTAAATAAAAGGACCACAGTAATGAGGCAGGAGGAACAAATTTTTTTTGCACTATAATGGTAAAATTGTTATTAAAAAATGTGCCCCTAAAAATATTCTGTGCCCCTAAATTTCTCATTTAGGGGCAAGTGTGCCCCTAGTGAAAAAGCTTAGCGTACGTACACTCGTACAGCCCTGCGGTCTGACAGAAAAGGTTTGAGAACCACGCACTGACCTAACCTAACCCAAACCTGAACCTTAACCTAAACCTGACCTTGCGACTGGCCCACCCCTTTCTTTCAGTCCACCCACAATGCCAGTGCCATTTTTACTTGCAGTTACCTATCCATGCATTTGTGGGGCAATACTTGCTGAGTGCAACACAAAGATCTGTACCAGTGGGCCACATGGTGTGACTTCAGTCAACGGCCTGCCGATCAGAGCGTCTATAATATTTCAAATCAGTGGGGAGTCTGGGGGGACTAGGCTACTGTAGGGCATAAAAAAAATATTGTTTGTTTCCTGTTGGTTGTCAGTTAAGGCATGGGTAGGTAGGGAATTTATTTAATTTTTTTATTTTATACTTTCCCACTGCGACTATGGATAGGGAATTTCTTTATTTAATTAAAATGTTCACAACAACATGGATGCATGTACTCTGCCAGCATAATTAATATCCATAATACTAAAGGTTTGGCTAAGATTTCTATTAAACTCTATTCTAAAAAAAAAAAAAAAAAAAAGTTTCTTTTTATATATATATAAACTCGTAAAATATATTGGGTCGCACCTAAATCGGCAGGGTCGGTCGGCAACCGGAAACAAACAATATTTTTTGTTATGCCTAGCCTGTATATTGAGAGACTGAGTATTTATTTATTTGACACCAGCGGTAATAAACAACTTTCAACAAGCTGTCATTCCTAATTTGACAGCTTAGCACATGGGGTGCAATTTTACCTTCTTAAAAGCAAAGTACTCTGTAACGTTTTAGGTTAGTTTAAAACTGTATTGGAACCGGATCAAATATAACGCAACGCATGCATTTACATCTTAACAACTCATCGTGGGCCAACAGAAACACTTCCAAGGGCCTGTGGGCCACACTTTGAGAATGCCTGCTGACTGTACAGTGTACACCCACATAATAGTGTTTGTTGATGTATTCAAACAAGTCTGTAAACTGAAATATCTAAACTGGAAGTCTTATTCTTAGCTAGTTTTTTGTTGACCTAACTAGGTAATGTGATCTCTGCAGGTTGTCAAATTTCAATTGTTGGATTTGCAATGCATGATGTGGCTGGGCGATATGACCATAATATATCACTAGGGATGGGAATTGATAAGATTTTATCGATACGATTCCATTTATTCTTATCGATCCGATTCTTTATCGATTCCCTTATGGCTTATCGATTCCTGATAAATGTATAATTGGATAAATAAATTGGAAATGCGACAGAACTAAGCTGGTTAGAATAACAACATGCAACTTGACATTTCTGATTGTCATTTATCATTTATTGTTGAGCACCCATGTCAGAAAAATATAAAAACTGTATTTTTTTTTTATTAACACTTTGGCTGCCAGGAAACGCTGAAACACGTCATTCCCGGCCATGCTCAAGTTGCCGAAGACGCTTTACAGCGTCTTTGATATCAATATTTCAAAAATCTGGGACCGGATTCATATTTCCCCTCCGCTGGCCTGAGATCCACCAGGAGGACCCACTGAGCTCTCTGGCGGTTCAGGAGTGCCATCTGGTGGCCGATCGGCGCAATCGCTTAACAGGAAGTGCCATAGAGGTTGTGCTGGACGGCCGTATTACTTCCGGGCACTCGCTATAGGTCCCGGCATTCTAGCTCGTCACAATTAGGGATGGGTATCGTTAGGATTTTATCGATACTACTACTCTTATCGATACTGCTTAACGGTTCGGTACTTTATCGATACTCTTATCGGTTCTTTTTTATTATTTTTTTATGATTTTTATATTTGTAGTTGAGAGCATTGGTCATCTCCCTACAGTAAAGATTAGAAATTATTGAATTATTGTAAATTTGTGTGGAGTGGTGGGAATAGCTGCTTCAATAATAACTTATATTATAACAACAACAACAACAACAAACAAGTTAGACTCGCTCTCTCTACATTCAATGATTTAAAGTAGCCAAATGTTACACACAGTATAAATACTAACTGGATAGTTGATGATATAAACATTTAATTTCATTATCTGAAATATTCTAAAATCATTAAGTCTGTGATTATTATTTTCTCACAGTAGTGTGTGTATATATATATATATATATATGTGTGTGTGTGTTTGGCTAAAGTGGATAGAAAACACAGTACTGTGTAAAAGGCACCCAAGAGTTTTTATATAAATTGTCTTAGATGTAAATAATTGTGTCAGTAGACTACTCTTAGTACATTTTCATTAAATTATTTTTTAAAGCATCTTCATGGTTTAATAATGCAAACATATGTTGCAGGGACTTATTATAATCATCATATTGGCGTGACTGTATGCATCAAAGGGTTAAATCAAGCATTTTTAAGTGCTTTAGAGGAAATGTCAAAATATCGCGATATCATTTAGAGGCCATATCGCCCAGCCCTACTATAATGGTAAAATAGTTATTTAAAAATTTGCCCCTAAAAAATATTCTTTGCCCCCAAATTTCTCATTTAGGGGCAAGTGTGCCCCTAGTGAAAAAGCTTAGCGTACAGCCCTGGAGATCCTAACAGAAAATATATATACGAGGGGGAGGAAACTACATTGGGAGGGGGTGGGTGGGTGGGAGGGGGTGTTTGGACATTTACGGGGGCCAGTTTAGAATAGACCTATCTCAAACCCTGCCCTCTTTTCTTGATCCTCCAATCACAACTGTCGCTTACCTAAGCGACAGTTGTGATTAGAGTTGTTCCGATACCGATACCAGTATCGGAAATGCCGCCGATACTGCCTAAAATGCTGGTATCGGTATCGGCCGATACACGTGAATTGTAGCCGCCGATCCCATGATGTAATTTATCTCCTGCCAAGTCCTGCGGAGAGTGAGGATTATAAAATGAACATGTTTTAAAGTGTGATGCTGTGTCATTTTAACAGCAGATACACTTTCTTAAATTCCATTATCCCCGACAGTGCGGTGTGACGGGGAGCTCGGACGGGATGTGTTTTGCTGGTGTTATGATAGCATTAGCTGGAAAGATAGCTAGTTGGAACAACATCCGCTTTAACGTTACATCAAATCAGATGATCGCCTGTCCTTTCTCCAGGACCTAACACTGTCCGTGACCGTCTATCATAGGGCTGGGCGATATAACGATAACGATAAATATCGCGATATATTTTAATAATCGATATCGAATATCAAAAAAAAAAAAAAATCGATTTTTTTTTTTTTTTTTTTTTTTTTTTTTTTTTTAACCTGCAACAGGGCAGTTTTAAAACCAGAGACAGTGGACAGACTTGTCTTTCTTGCCTGCAACTTAAAGTAATGGCTTTGCTTGTCCAAATGACAATACTGACCAAATTCAGATTTATTTTTCTCTTGTCCATTTATTTTGTTTGCTTTCTAATTTAAAATACATTTTGAAACCGTCTGTACACAGTAGGCTATGTGTGCTAGCAGAACTAGACTCCAGTCACGAGTCACAGTGCACATGTGCGGTGGTTTGTCCACCAAAAAAGCGCCAAAAGATCGAAAATAAACGAGCAGAGCCAGAATTGTTCAACTCCTCTGGAGCCACAGCCAGCAGAGAAGCCGGTTTACTTTAGCTTTTAAACCAGCTGCAGCCTGAGAACTGGAGTGTGAGGGGATGTAACACTAAAGATGGCGGCAATGACAAAGAATTGCTACAAAATAAACATACATCTGTTGTTAAAAAAAAAAAAAAAAAAAATTATTTTTTTTATACTTATAACAATTCGATAATTATCGATATCGAGAAATAAAATAAAATTATCATATCGTTATCGCGATATGATTTTTTTCCATATCGCCCAGCCCTAGTCTATCAACAATAATGCACCCACGGTGAATTGTATTTAAGTTAAGTAGCTACTGACTAGCGTTAGCTGACTATTACTAAACGTTATCAAATGTCAATGCGGGAAGACGAGCTAGGTCAGTTAGCTTAGCTTGATAACGTTACCGTGTCTAAAGTTGGTGCTATTCATAATCCAGCAATAATGGCTACAGACCTGCAAGCAAAGTACAGCAAGTGCCAAAGGATAAGAGTCTGAGGCGGAGTTTCAAAAGAGAATGTTGAATATTTATTTTGCATCAAAAATCACAACATGAACGTTCTATCTGCCACTAGCTTACAGACTGAATAGGGTATATCTGCAGAGCCACTGAGTAGCGAGTGCAACACTGTTTAATGTCCGTGTGGATCATTGGAGTAGGGTATATCTGCAGTGCTGCAGCCCATACTCATTGATTAATGATACTAATACAAATCTATACAATCACCTGTTGTTGAATAAATACCATTACTTTCTAGTTATTACTAAAAAACAGTATAACAGTATCTGTAAAAAAAAAAAAACTTATAATTTATATATATATATATATTTTTTTGTATGCACTGGTATCGGATAAATATCGGTATCGGCCGATACCCAAAGCTTAGGTATCGGATCGGAAAGGGGAAAATCTCTAGTTGTGATTGGAGGATCAAGAAAAGAGGGCAGGGTTTGAGATGGGATGATTTCCACAATGTATTGATTTCATAGAATGTGTGAAATAGGCCTATAATTAAAAACAATTAAAATACATTAAACTGGTCAAAGAAATGCTTTTGAAATGTAAAATAATAGACCTAAAATGCTGATGATAAATCATATTCAGCCTATGGATTTCCTACATACTGCACGACACCTGTTTGAGCTGCGGGATGAGGCGCGCTTGTTTCTGATGGAGAATGCGTCCCAGCTCGCTGCCCACCTCCGATGCCGACTAGATATCAATTGAGGGGGAATACGCACAGCAGGGTTTCCGTTAGAAAAAATTGTTGCCGGTCTCAGGGTCCGGTAGATTTAAATCTACCGGTCAAATGAGAGAAATTCCGGTCAGAGTTTATTGAGCTTAAAAATAATTGACATCCTCAAGGCATGTAGATTTATAATATTTTAACTTAAAACTAGGCTACTTTTGCGTATACAATCATTATATTCCAAATAAAATAAGTCCAGAGACTCCGTGCTGCTGCCCACTTTAAATCAAATAGGTGTCTGTGGGCAGTCGCCCGACATTATTAAACAGCAGTCTGTTATAATCACATTTTTATGAGCTAACGAATTCCGTTATATTGGACATTTGTATTAATTATATCAAGCGAAGAACTGAGAAATTTGGCAGAGAGAGACGGCAACATTATCGTGGGTTTGCGTGATGACTCTCCACCTCGCAACGACTTATTTGCAAAGAGTATGGCGCTGCAGAACAGCAGATTCAGCTGTTTTTTGGCTCTATCTGGGGACCGCTCAACAGCACCCCCCACCCAACAGCTGAATTGCCAATGGCTGAATTGGAGTACTGCACTGTGCCGCTGCTGCTCCGGCTCTGCAGCTACACATGCACTCGCAAAACCCAGCACTAAGCTCTCGCTAAACATTATTATACCTGCTTGGTGAAGCAACGATGAAACAAATGTAATGATTGTTTCGTTCATCGCATAGGCTATTTAATTTTAGCCTATTTTAATACAATTCAAATAATCAAATTGTGCTTAGAGGGCATTATTTTCACCGGACATTAAGACCGGAGAGATTAAATATGTCGGACTTCAACAGATTTTGCCAGTCAAATACCGGTAATTACCGGCTAACGGAAACGCTGACGCACAGCTATACCTACCTATTCGAAAAAACATTATCTGCACTGACTTATATAAAAAATAAGTACATATCACGTCTGAATGAATGTGGAGGATGATCTCCGAGTCGCTGTCTCCAAAATTAAACCCAGACTATGCCCATCCATCTCATTAGGTGAGTTGAACATTATAGCCTTCTAAATGAAACACGCTATGTATTCATTTTATGGCTGTTTGATTATTGTTATTTTGTGTAGCATATGTGTGCGTGTGAACGTTTGCATGTTTCAACCACCTCTATATAATAGTGGGGGTCGCGGCCTGAAAACTTTAGGAACGATGTATTTATTATATTACATGATACCTAAGCTCATACAGTACAGATATCATCATAAGTATCTATTAATTCGTATCAATTAGATATACTCTTTATCTTTGGGTTTGTTTTTGTATACTTATTCTGAAAGAGTTGAAATAATTATTTTCGCTAGCAAGATCTCATTCGATTATTCTTTCCATTAAGCCTATTGCCAGCAGGCACATTTAAATAAATATAATCTGATTGATTGGGGTAATGAGGGATTTAAAATGTGCCTATAGATTATGCATTTAATTTGTCGGCGAGGCTATTGAGCCGTACTGTAATTGTACCCATTCTGCAATCTGTTAATAAAGTTTTAAATCAATCAATCAATGGCGTTAGAAAATGAGGATTTCTGCGATCAACACCTGCTGTCTTTTCAGGTGAGGCGGCCGCGCGCAATTATCCTGAGTATCAAGTCTGGTTCGAATTAACGAGACTGAATCAGCGTTCGAGGAACAGGGAAAGCCCGGATTCAAACATCGGGTTAATTGAATCTGGATAATGGGACTTTTGATCGACTTAGTTGAACCAGGTACGAGGAATAGGGCCCAGTGCTTCTTTCTAACGTGAGGCCAGTGTTTGTTTACATTTTCATTTAATTCAAAGGATCCGAACCGATTGAAGTTTATCGGTACCATGACTGTGGTACGTTTTAAGGGGCTAGCGTTACACAATAAATGAGTTATAATAATACCACAAGTGTGGATTCACTCGCCCAAACCCTGTAGCCGTGCATCGCAGTCATGAAAGGGGCTAACTAGGTCGATAGTCCAGCAACGTTGTGACTGTCCTATTCATCAATCTCACAATATTCGCTAACGTTAGACAGATGGAATACAGCCTTCCATCTAAAAACATAAATGAAAACTTACCACAGTCATGGTATCCATAAACTTCAATCGGTTCGGATCCTTTGAATGAAATGAAAATGTAAACAAACACTGGCCTCACGTTAGAAAGTAGCACTGGTGACGTGAAATCACTGAGCCCAGAGAGGAGTGGTTCGGCAAAAAAATTCTGAGTATATTTGCTTAGAAAACGTAAATGTCGAATTCAATTATTTTTTATTTCTCCACATGGTAAATACACAGGTCACAACATGTTTACAGGAACGTTTTGGAGTGTATTTCGGGACTGTAGGGAACGTCAGGGTAAAGGTCTGACCCACTTCCAGTGATGAAGCTAAGCTACGCTAACGGTGCGGGCGTTCCCTAAGCCCTAATGCATGTAGAGAGACAAAAAAGGTATGCATCTTCTTGTCTAACTCCAGGGAAGATGTTAAATAAGCTAATTTCCCAAAATGTTGGAGTTTTCCTTTAAACTAATTGAATCTATTGAACTGTAGTTGCATTCAGCAGGTCGTTATTGCAAAAGAGAATTCGTTAGCAATAACCTACCTGTATAAATAAAGGTTAAAAGTAAAAACATTTACTGACACACATAAGTAACATCTAGGAAAGCAATTCACCTACCGAAATTCCAAGGCTTCTACCTCCTCTGATGTCACACACACACACGCGGCTCCCTCCCCCCGAGCCCCCACCCATGCCAGCTCAAGTGTTCTCTCTCTGGCCCTGTCCACACGAGAGTTTGGATTTAATATGACCGAAGTTTGAAAAAATAAAACTCCGTCCACACGGTGAACACAGGTGGACAACCGTGTATAACTGCGTACTCACGGGCAGAGCTGGAACCCAGCAACCGATACATTTAGTACAATGTAATACAATGCCAAAGCAGTAGGCGGCGATGTTGTTCAGACATGAAGGCCATTTCAACCAATCAGAAAAGACTGAACGCTCACTAAACTTCCTGTTGGGTCGCGATCTGCCATTAATTAACTGAAGAAGAAGAAGTAACGTTACCGATATGAAATGGATGTAAACGTTATTTAACAGATTGCAGAATGGGTACAATACAATACGGCTCAATACAAACAATTGTTAAGGGGATGCAGTCTGGACTGGGTTCCTTATAAGTTATAACAATAACTTGACAACACATGAGTTGAGTTTAGCTGCAGCTACATGTTTACTCTGAGCGTCAACAGACATCAGTCGATCACAACACTCTTCAACACAGACGATACGTTTTGAACAAAAGTTTGTTACAATCATTTTCATATAACGCTACTTGGGACAGCTCTGCTGTAAACACTGGTGTAGTTGGCTCTGCTCTAATCTCTCTACCCCGCGGTCTGCCGTGAACATGGGGAATAATTGCGACAGCTCTGCTGTAAACACTGGGAATAACCTCGGTTGCTATGCCCACATGCAACTGCAAAACCGCACAACTCCACCCTGGCCACCGGTTTCAAAAGACCGCGGTTGCAGTGTAGCAAATCCCCGGTTGTGTGTGGCCGAACAGTGCAACTGCGCACATACAATCACGGTTACATTAAACCCAGCGTTCGTGTGGACGGGGCCTCTGTCTCTCTCTGCAATCAGCATGGCTATTTAGCTAGCTAGTAGGGATGCACCGATATGAAAATTTGCCACCGATACCGATTGTTCAACTAACACAATCGGCCGATACCGATATTTGTGGCAAAAAAGATATTTGTAATTCTTTTTATATATATATAATTTTTTTTAATGAAACTACTGTATATTTGTAAGTATGTGTATGTTTGTATTTGTAGGCCTCTTTACTTACTTAAAAAAAGGAAACATCAAGAAATATGTTTATGGTATTAATTCCACCATGCCATGTAGCACTATCCCTCTCCCAGTATGGTCTGGCGGCCTGCAGCTGGATACTATTACTATGCAATAGAAGAATTTTGATTGACAGTCTATTCGGCCAATTACGTCACACCGCTAGCACCCACCTCCTGCTGTTCTTACCACCAATCGGCAAGCGTTTATTCATTTTCTACTTCCGGGCATGCCGCCATTGATCTGCTTGCGAGAACCACAACAAGCTTACCGTAGCTAATACGTTAGCTGCCCGCCGACCAGCGCTCCACAGGATGACCAAACGAGACATAATGATTTTACTGCAACGAATGTTATAATAAAACGAAGCCTTTCTATACATTTGTCTGATTGAAAACTTTATTAACAGATTGCAGAATGGATTGGGTACAACTCTCAGGGCTCTATGAGCAACGGAAGGAACTGAGCTAGTAGTTCGGGTAAATACTATGCTTATGTTATTGAACGTGTAACACTAACTATATAACGTTAATGCCACAAAACGAATGTTTGTGTCATTTTAACAGCAGATACTTTCTTAAATGCCATCTTCCTGAGAGAGGGGTGTTGACGGGGAGCTGTGATGGGTTCGCTTGGTTGTGTTATTAGTATTGAACAGCTAACCGAAAGCTAGCGTTAACTAACGTTAAAGGTTTAGCCATAACGTTACCTTGGCTAAAGTTGGGGCTATTCATAATCCAGCAATAATGGCTGCAGACCTGCAAGCAAAGTACAGCAAGTTGGCAAAGGAGTATTCCAACGTAAATCACATTTTCACCAGTAACTTTAGTCTTTCCATCTCCCGGTAGCTCATGCTAGCTCATGTTAGCGTCATCACTGAGCGACCACCTCGCGTACACAATTAATGACATGTTGCGGACAGCCATATCGGTGACAATGTTTAGCTTTTAGTGCCAAATGACAAGAGTCTGAAGCGGAGTCTCAAAAGAGAATGTTGAATATTTAGTAGTAACTTTGATGCAGTAGCTTGTGTGTGTGTGTGGGGGCGGCATTGTGCAGGACGCGACTGAATTTATCGGCTACTGCCATCGGCACATTCGAGCTTATAGGCCGATTGCAGTGAACTAGGCACTTATCGGCCGATACCGATACCCGACCGATACATCGGTGCACCCCTACTAGCTAGCGCTAATGTTAACTTAGTTTACCACGTCGTAAATGAATGACTAGGATTCAAAGCACTTTCAGTTTTCACTGCACATAGAAACGGTCGCAATTTCGAGCCCTTTTGACTAGGTTTTCCTAGTCAAGGAATCAAATAGTCAGCTATGGCTGCATGCGTAACGATATTGTTTTAAAATGCGCAACTGTCGGAAAAACATGGCATCGATAAGAGGAACCGATAGTCACGGAGGCATGCGATTCCAGGAATCTGACTATTCCGGTTCTCGATTCCCATCCCTATATCACCATATTTTCCTTAGTTTTGACGGTATAACGGTATGTTACATTGTGATATGACATTCTTATGTCTTTATCTTGTAACACAATTGTCATGGTTCTATTTCATTCAAAAAGGTATATAAAACATTTTAAATACTGCTGTGAGGATTTTCTTTTGATTAAAGAATATAATTTGTATATATTTTTATAAATATTTGTAATATGTATATATATATATATATATATATTGTGAATGATGGTCTAGTAAAAAAATACATACCTTTGTGCGGATCCATGACTGTATACCTTCATATTCGGTATACTTCCCTGCCCTAATGCATGGTACGATTGTTCAATTATTTCCCCCCCCCCTTCTGCAGGTTGACTTGTCCAAGCTCTCGCCAGAGGAGAAGTGGAGGTAAGTCTTCTAGAAATAGTTGTAGGTTATCACCATGGAGACATCTTTATCTAGTAGTGTACTAGTTATTTGTTATTTTACTAGGGATGCCCCGATCACGTTTTTTGCCACCGATACCGATCACCGATCGTCTTGAGCCATATCGGCCAATACCGATCCCATACCGATCGTTTTTGATTAATAAAAAAAATTAAACTATTTTTATATTTTTTTTTTATTTTTTTTATAAAATATATATATTATATAATTAGACTTGTACTTGTAGTTGTATTATCTGCGAGACAACGCCACCACGCAAAGTCAAAATGCTCGCTATTTTTCTGTGTGTATACTCTGCTTTGATCAAATCGCATTCGGCTCTGCCGATATACCCTAGGCTCTGCAGATATACCCTACTCCCTCAGCTATCCCCGTTTGTGACTGCGATGCAAGCCGGGGCTCGAATACGCATCGAATGAGTGTTATAAGACATTGACATCAGGAGCTATCTGTAGCTACTGCTAGCCAGAAATATAACGTTAAGACAACCCCTCTGTGAACTATTTAGTTGAATGGGACATTTCGTTTTGAACAGTGAGCTAAGCTAACGTGAGCTAACTGAGGTATCATACACTATACTAGACTATTGCTGGAGCATTTGTTGATATCAGGAGCTATCAGTAGCTAGCCGGCTAGATACCGTTCAGTTAGACAATGCCTCATCATGTATTAAACTAAAAGTGAATAGTTGACTGGGTCATTTTGTAACGGTAGCTAACGTTAGCTCATGGAGGTCCCGTCCCACTAGACTAGACTAGACCCGTGTTTACATGCGTGCGGGAGGGGCTGGAGGAGTAGACGCCGCAGTTCTGTGTGCAGCTCCCGGTGTCTGAGACAGAACTCAGCGAGTGAGATCGGTTTTGATGATCGGCGAAAATAAAGCATAATCATCGATCACCGATCGCATATTTATACTGATTATCGGCTGATAACGATCGGTGGCCGATCGATCGGGGCATCCCTATATTTTACCTACCCGTAGACGCCTATTTTGATTTAAGAGTATAGTAGGGTTTTAGTAATCGGTGTGAAATGCATTGAATAACTGAATTAAAGGTGCTATAGATACCATTCAGTCACTAGATGTTGCACTAGAGCAGGGGTTCCCAAATGTTTCAGGCCGTGACCCCCAAATAACGGTGTCAGAGAGCCGCGACCCCCACTATTATAGGAGGTAATTTTTTTTTTTTTTTATATATAATTATAATTTTTTTTATAAATGGAAATGTATGGTTGAAACATGCACACGTTCAAACGCACACACACTAATAAGCATTGGAGGCTTTTAACCAGGGCCGGACTGGGGAAATCATTCAGGCCAGGAAATATAGTGCAAAATATAGCCCCAGTCAGGCCACTTTTTAAGCAGGGGGGTCCCCCACCAGGAAATGTCTTGTTACAAAGACTTCATTTCCTGCATTCTGGTGCAGGATTTTTTTTATTTGTACCCTTTAAATGCCAGTGTTTGTGATGGCATCACAAATTATTGCTAAACAGGCTAGCATAATTATGATTAGCAACAACACTGATTTTGATGGATTTAAATTTTTTTTGGTAATGTCGGATTGAAAATAATACAATCTTGTATTCAACTTCAGCCCTGATCATAACACCACATATTCATTTTATAATTCCAACCCTTTAAATGCCAGTGTGTGTGATGGCATATATTTGCAATATATCAAATGCAAAGTAGATTTTTCTCGGGGGGATTATTACAGGCTAGCATGTGTCAATGATTAGCAACAACAGTTTTTTGTAAGGGTCCCGCCTCCACCAATCACATGCGGGTCCCTTTGTGTGTGTGTGAGAGCAAGAGAGAGAGAGAGAGAGTTCTCCAACTTGTGTGAGTTGCAGTGATCTCCTGGTTGTTCCCCACCTAGGTTATCTAACTATTGTGCTGCTGCAACTAGAAACACTGGCCTGGCCTGCTTCTAAATTCAGTGGCTTGACTGCTTTTTTAATTTATTTTTTAATCATCAATAGAGACCGTATTATAGATCCCCAATTATCATATCATGGGGTATCATTGGAAAGCCACACATTGGCTACAACCCTGTGCAAAGATTTTCGAGATTGCCAAATGATTGACGGAACTAGAGCCCCGGGAGTCGGGGGTGGTAATGTGTACTTTTGCGTACTTTGGGGCACGCCTCACATATCGGCATGTAACTCGAGAACCGCTGAACGGATTTTGTCACCTGAAAGGGCAATCGACAGACAACAAATAGGGCTTTAATTCTATCTATATATCTAGAGGTCGGCAAAGAATCGTCCACATGTGGGCCCTTGGATGTTAAGAGGTTAATGTTTTTAAATATTTTTTTTGTAGCAAAGAGTAAAGACCATAACCCTATCAAAAACGGTAGTCAAAGTGTATATTTTCATTTTACAGATGTTTTATACGATTTATCGGAAAATGCTAATTATCGTAAAAACCGCAAGGAAATGACTAAATCCAGATTCAACCCTGCCATTGGAAAGAGGAGCATTTTCCCTATCCATAGATGTATGATTTGGCCATAATAAGGTCAAGGTCAAGTTCAAGGTCAAATATGAATTTATAATTAAAATCGATTCATTCATTACTGTAAGGGTACACATGATCTCAATACGGTGGTGAATGAGCTCAGTGAGCATTTTCTCCTACCCGTATACATTTTTGATCAAAGATGCAAAAATCATAAATCATCATTTATATTCTCCTTTTCTTCATTACAATTTACTCAGCCTAGTAACAGACACAATATTTCTGACACTGGAAATACATACCCCCAGGTCCCTAGATGTTCCTAGATACCAAGAACATGCAAATTGACCTTGCAGAAGTGGAGCAATCTTCCATTTACTTAGGCATGTACCTTTAGGCGAAAACAGTCTACAGATTAACTTAACACTTTAAGTGCCGATAACGTGTTTAGGCATCTTTCCTAGCCATGCTAAAGTTATTTCTGACACTGGAAATACATACCCCCAGGTCCCTAGATGTTCCTAGATACCAAGAACATGCAAATTGACCTTGCAGAAGTGGAGCAATCTTCCATTTACTTAGGCATGTACCTTTAGGCGAAAACAGTCTACAGATTAACTTAACACTTTAAGTGCCGAAAACGTGTTTAGGCATCTTTCCTAGCCATGCTAAAGTTGCAGAGGACGCCCTAACTCGTCTTTAATATCAATATTTAAAAAATCTGTGATCGAAATCATATTTTTCCTCCGCAGCCCTGAGACACAGTGCTGGCCTCCTCTCAACCCTCTAGCGGTTCAAGAGCGCCATCTGGTGGCCGATCGGCAGAAGCCCCAAACAGGAAGTCATGTGGATGAAGTGATCATCACCCATATTACTTCCGGCCACTCTCTATAGCTCCCGCGACTCCATCTTGAAACACTCGATAATAGACCGCTCGCCCTAACTCAATAAACAACGTTATTTGGACGTATATACTATTATACAACCTGGAAATGGACCGGGTATTTCGACATCCCATATGGAAAACTGTCTACCCCACGCTGATCGCCCAACGGCCCGCGGAGACTGGGGTGAGTTTTAGCGTGTAGTATTACCGTGTTCGACACTAACTGCTATGATGAACATTTGACCCACATTAGATGAATGGTATAATGTTGCCCACGGAATTATAAACGATCCCCCGCCCATCCGGTCATCATCAGATGATACGTAGAAACTTCTAGAAGCACGTCCATTTGACATTTTTCATCTGGCACCGATCGCTACCAAACTGTATTTGATCATCAATATAATGCATTTGGGGCTATAAATCACGTTCTGGAGAAAGCTGCAGAAAGAGATGAAAACATACTTATACTTTAGATCATATTTTAGTATGAATATGTGAATTAAAAAGTTTAACGTTCATACACCCTGAACAATACATATAGGACATTGAATGGGCCCTAATAATGGCAATCTAGCAATAGAATTTAAAAAGTTATAGCCCTGCAAAGAAGGGGAACTTCTCCATAGACAAATAGAGCTGGCAAGGGATGGTATATCATGAATTTAACCTTCAGCAGTTAAAGTGTTAATACTCTTATCAACATGCGAGTCAACAAATGCTTGCTTTATGCAGCCATTTAACACAAAAGGATGACCATCATGCATTGCAAATTTGCATCAAATGTGATTGTGAGTGATGCACAAAATAATTTAAAAGAAAATAATAATTTAAAACAATGAATAAAGTGTGCATGAAATAATAGGGGAAAGAAAACGTTGGGAACTTGTTACATTCACCCACACAAGGGCTGAGTAATCACACACCCCCCTCTCTCTCTCTCACACACACTCCCAGCTCTCTTTCTCTCTTGCCCCTTCCTCATCTCTCTCACCCTCCTCTCTCTCTATATCACACACACACACACACACACACACACACACACACACACACACACACACACTCTTCAGAAACAAACATAGTATCAATGAGAGCATCAATAATACAGATGAGTGAAGTCTAGAAAAACTTTTTTTTATTTTTTTGTTAACACTTTCAGTGCCAGCAGGGGGCGCACGATTTAGTGCTTGAATGCCCACCATCCACTTAATGTTAGTGTTAATAACGCCTAATCTATGTTTTAAATTATGGCTGTGTCTAATCTGCCCGTTGCTTATCAATGACTCGTTTTCCAGTCAACATTGTCGAAGTGGATTTTTTTTTATCGGTTCATTTTCGTTTTATAGCATTTTGAAAAGCCCTTGTTTTCAAGGAAAATTAAAAGATTCCATGATAAACGCCCTGTACTGGAATATTCTAGAATACACAAACGTTGTAATTTTTCGGCCTATTTATGAATCGTTTTCAAATAAACGCTAGATTATCGATAGTATATGTGTTAGGGATGGGTACCGAATTCGGTACTTTTGAGGCACCGAACCGAAACACGTCGGTACTACAGAGTATCGAATCAAGTGAGAAACCGTTTTTTTTTTTTTTTTTTTACTTTTTTCTTTTCATGTCAACGTTCACACGCACAATATATGCTTACCTAGGATTTGACTTGATTCAACAACAAAGCAGTCGGAGCAATGAAAAGCCGAAAAGTTTGGATTTTTTTTTACGACCGAGGTAGGTAAATTAAATTTCTTGAGAATAAAGTACCGAAAAAAGGTACATAAGATATTCCTTTATTGATCCCCTTGGGTAAATCTGGGCGTCCTAGCAACATGTGGGAGGAGAGGTACAGGTATGGGCAAGGTAATAGTCTCAAGTTCTGCAGACGTTAGTTCTCCAGCTGCTGGCAGCCGTCCATGTCCACGGTTGTATAGCCTGATGGCTGCTGAATGAAGGACTGGCTGAAGAATGCTCTTCCTCATAATAGCTCTTATTTTTAAGTTAGAAGTTAGCTTTATCAAAGCCAGCTAGTCCTCTTAACCATAACCTCTTAAACCCTAGCCCTAATTTCAGAAAATTTGTGGTGAATACCACCATGCTAAATTTGACCAGAAATTAAAAATGGCTACTGGGCTCATTCAGCACCTTCTTGAGATCACATGTACAAAAAAGCTAAGCAAATGAATTAAGGGCAGATCATTAAACAGAAGGTTTTGTAGATACAGTACTGAATTCTGCCATCCGGAGACATGCAATTTGTAATATGATTATAGAATATAGAATATTAGGCCTATAAATTACCTTATTATGGTCAAGTCGCACATCTATGGATCGGCCAAATCTCCCCTTTCCAATGGCAGAGTTCAATCTGGATTTAGTATCACCAGGCATGCAGCAAAAACCGTAATGAACTGTAACTACAGTTACTTTTTTATAATGTAAATTTCTCTACCATTTTCATCAGATTGCAACGCCTTTTTTTGCTAGACGTTCACAGAAATGTAGACACTTAACTGCATTCTAATTTATGGCAATAATGTTCAGGTTTGTTCCACCCGTGAGATATGATCTTGAAAATAAAGAGGAAAAAAATTATGAAAAATAAGTCTGATAATCGAAAGCCCTGGGTTTCTTCTCTCAAAAGACTACACTCAAGTTAGGTTGCGCCAAATCCTTGCGTCAATCCTCACCTTTTTCTGACTCTATGCCCTGAGATTTCTATAAACTCATATTTAACTTTTTACTAATAACAGTTCAAATTAGTGCTGTCAGGCGATTAAAACAATCTAATTAATTACAGGATTTGTAATTAATTAATCGCATAACCATTTTAGGCCTGATATTCTATATTCTATAATCATATTTCAAATTGCATGTGTCCGGATGGCAGAATTCAGTACTGTATCTACAAAACCTTCTGTTTAATCATCTTCCATTTATTCATTTGCTTAGATTTTTCAGGTCTGGTAAATTTTAGCATGGTGTTATTCAGTCAAAGATACTTTTTTTTGTATTGATATTCTCATTTGGTTCATTACAATTTACTCAAGCCTAGTAACAGACACAGTATTTTCTGACACTGGGAATACATTCCCTGAGATCCATAGATGTCCCTAGAATCAGATACCAAGAACATGCAAATGGTCCATATAAAAAAATTATAATAATCTGCAAATGTGTATTCTACGTGCTTATGGAATGAATGAGATAAAAAATATAATTTCCATAATGCAATAATTAGCTGTGTAATTAATTAATCTAACGCGATAAACTGATAGCCCTAGTTAAAATCATTGGTAAACAAACGTAGTGCTGAAAATATGCACTTTGACTGCTGTTTTGACAGGGTTAGGGTCTTTACTCTTGAAAAAGAAACGCAACATTAATTCATACATTTTGTAAAGATGGATTTATGGCGTGATGTCATTCTCGTACCGGTACCTGACCGCTCGACCTTAACCCATTAAGTGCCAACCACGAGATTAGTCGGGTTAACTCGCCATGCGTTGAGTGCCAAGACCCGAGAACTCGGGTTTTAATCGTTATTTCTTTTATTAGCAATATCTATTAATTTTTCATCCATCCAGCCTGACATTATCATTGGGAATGGGTCTGAGCTCGAAAAGGGCAAATACTGCCTCCTATCGTCTCCCGGATGGTATTGCGCATCATTGGATTGGATTGGGTGGGACTGCATCAGAAAAAAACTCCAGTCCCGGGGTTTCCCTTCCTGGGCAAGCAGTAGCTGTTACCACATTCACTGGGGAGGCTCGGAGCAGAGTCGATTTTTTTTTTGTGCTGGATCAATAAACACGATCAATATTTGGAATGGTGATCAGGAATTGGATTAATCTTTTTGCAGAACATCTGATGTGAGGTAAGGACTCTATTTTACCAGTCTTGGGTTAATCAGATGTGTTTTTCTCCGCCATCGCAGTGTGTGTGCGTAATGTTAGCACTGACCACGGCATGGGTAATCGATTTTTCAGCCTGCTTCTCTAGCGTGCATAAGTACACATATACTATCGATAATCTAGCGTTTATTTGAAAACGATTCATAAATCAGCCGAAAAATGACAACGTGTATTCAACTAAAGAGCTATTATCGCGGAATTACTAGACATCTCCAAAACTATACACATATTCAAAACGGTATAAAACGAAAATGTACCAATGAAAAAACATCTGTTTCATACATGTTGACTGCAAGCAAGTCATTGATAAGCGAGGGGTGTTTTAGACTCATAGCCATGATTTAAGATATAGTTTAAGCGTTTGCAAATTTCCCCGTCCTCCCATTGACTTCAGTGTTGGCACGCTAGCCCTAATATGGTCAAAAGGGCGTGGCTCTGAATGAGTTAAGAGGTTAACCAACAACAACTGACCATATGTGATGAATATATGTTTATGATAGATCTGATGGGGTGGGATTCCCTCGGACGCTTCTACATGTGCTTCTTGCCACCACAGAGCCACTGGCCTCCCTAATGTGTAGTGTGCTCATGAATTGAATGTACTTTATATGTGATGGTGTGTGTGTGTATCCATAGAGTACTTCATATAATGTACTTTATATGTGATGGTGGGTGTGTGTATAGAGTACTTTATATAATGTACTTAGAGCTGCCGCGGTATTGATATTTTCCTTACCGCACAAATTTGCGTAATATTTCATACCGCCGCAATATAACCGCAAAAGAAGTTGGAATGCATTTTATTTTTATTTTTTTAGTAGTCTACTCTTTATAGCATATAGCCTGCCTCTAGTCTAAATGTCTATCTTTAGAGGATGACTTTGCAGCATGAATATTGTTTGGGATTCGGCAAGCATGCATTCGTTATTGAAAGTGAAACACGGATTCGAAGTCTCCCCTCTGGTCGTGCGCCGTTCACTCTGTGTCGCGGGCAGGGGTGGTAGGCTGGTAGCGCCCGGTGGTTACCCCCCCCCCCCCCCCCCGACCCTTTCTTCTTATTATTATAAAGTTACTACTTGATTAACAAAGGCATTCGTTTTGTGGCATTAACATTATATAGTTACACGTTCAATAACATCAGCGTATTTACCGGACCATAGCAAGGCAAGCATTACTCAATTCATATCTCCGTTCCTTCCTTTGCTCAGAGCGTGCACTGCTGAGTTGTGCACATTCTGCGGTCTGTTAATAAAGTTTTCAATCAGACAAGTGTATAGAACGAAGGGCTTTTATTATAACATTCGTTGCAGTAAAATCATTATGCCTCGTTTAGTACTCCTGTGGACTGGAGCTCTGGTAGTCCACTCCGGCGGGGACGGAAGCTAATGTTATTAGCCTTGTTGTGATCAATGGCTAACATCCAGGAAGTAAAAACCGAATAGGCGCTTGCCGATTGGTGGTAACAGCAAAGGCGGGTGCAAGCGGTGTGACGTAATTGGCAGATTCGACTGTCAATCAAAATGTTCCCCTTGCATTGCTTTGGTTGAGAGTATTATTATAAAAAACAGCGTTGATGCGGTATTCAGTTAAACGCTGCGGTGGGCGTGACGTAACAGCGATACCGCGGCATTGCGGTAACCGCGGCAGCTCTAAATGTACTTACATTTAGTCATTTAGCTGATGCTTTTATCCAAAGCGACTTACAAGTTCTGTACGACAATTCATCAGGAAGCGCACAACTCTCATCAGCTGAGTAACAATGTTCATCAAAGTGTTGAGTGCTACAGTGTAGGTTAGTATATTAGGCCAAGTGCATGACAATAAGGTTAGTTAGGGTTAGATAAAAAAAAAATATATATATATTATTTCAGATAAACTTTAACTTTATAATGTACTTTAATAAAACATTTCTCTACAAAATATCCACATGCAGATGGGCTCTTGTGAGACATTTATATTGCTGCGTGCACTGCAGTGAGATAACACGCTTTAATTCCATCACAGGCCAGCTGTGCGGTGTTTTGTTCTGTGTCACGCTCCTCCATGTTTGTTTGTTATTCCAGCACAAGTGTGCAGGGTTGGGAATGAAGTGAAATACAGACGTTAAGCAATTCTGCTGCTTTTTTACAACAATAGCAATCGAAACAATGGAGAAAAATATCTACACAGATAGTCATTTTTCTCTTCGTATTGTCGTCTTATCTTGTCATATCAAACAGCCCTAATGGGGTGTGTATTGAATGGATGGTGTGTGTGTTTGTATTCATAGAGTGGAGCTTAATATGTGATGGTGTGTGTGTCCATAGAGTGGAACATGCCAGAATGCATGCTAAACACAAGGGACACGAGGCCATGCACGCTGAGATGGTGTTGATCCTGATCGTCACCCTGGTCATCGCACAGCTGGTCCTCGTCCAGTGGAAACAGAGGCACCCCAAGTCATACAATGTAAGACGAAAGACACACACGGCTAAAGCGTTTGCTGGTAGTTATACAAACCATAGTTGGTACCGGCTAGTCTTTGTGTCTATGTGTGTATGTCTTTTGTCTGTCTTCAGTGTCTTTGTATCAGGCTTCCAAACTATCTTTGTGTCAGTGAACTGGCTCAATTGAAGAATTAATTGTTAAGGACTTTTCCCAGTCATTCATAGTGCTTCATATAGCGTGTGTACATTTCATGTTCAAAACTCATTACATGTAGTAATTCACAAGGGAAGTTTTGAACTGATATTATATCTTGTGGTGTTATTAAAGTAGACTGTCAATTGAATTAGGCTGTGAAACAACTGACACAATTAGGCATCTTGATGACTGTAGCCCTTCATAAAATCACAACAAATAAAGGTATTATCACTTTACTTTAGGGGGCACTAGGGATGAAACAGTTACAGATTTGAATGATAACCACGGTAAAACTCCCTGACGGTTAGTAATACAGCTCAAAAATGTAATTATCTGTTTGATTACAGCGCTTTGAAAAACTCGAGGTAAATACTGTCCAGCATCAACCAAGGACGTTAGACTTACAGGTGCAGCATGCGACATGGGTTTGTTTTGCAATGAAAACATGGTGGAATGCAGAGATATCTTTTAGCCTTCTGAGAGGATGTATCTATATCTGTACATATCCCTTACCTACTCTTACTAGTTACACTGCTGGCCAGTATGACTTACTACCATAGTATCTTTATATCTGTATCACTGACTGTACATGGTAATACTACAACTCTGTACATACATCTGATTAGCACTATTACTCAGTAGTGCTAATTGATATATTTTATACCCAGGCCAGTTTAATTCACCTGTACATTGTATATTACTATTGTCTATTGCACTTTACTGTTACATTTGCACTCTGGTTGGATGCCAAACCTATTTCCGTTGTACTGTACTTGTGCTGTATGATGATGACAATGAATTTGTAAGTGTGGGTGTATTTTGGTTGGTATTTTGGAGTGCAGAGTGAAACATGATCAAAAGATTTATTTTTAAATTCTGCAAATTTTTTAATACTGATAACCGTGATCATTATGGTCACCATAATCGTGATGTGAAATTTTCATAGTTACATCTCTAGGGGAACAAATCATCAGTAAATTAAGAATTTTAAAGTTAAGGGGTGCTCAATATTTGTGCCTAACATTGAAAGTAGCTTCTGTGCCACTAATTAACCGTTGAGGGGAGAGACCAAAACCCTCTGGTTCACTAAAGAATTTCCTGAATCACTCAACTTTAATAGTAGAGTTCTCAAAACTGTTGACTCGCAACATAGTATCCAGGAAGCTATAGTGTAGGTTCCTCTTTCCTTTTCTCACATTTGAACTTTGTACACAAAAGAAACTCTGGTCCATAAGTGCAAATTTGTCAGCCTTCGTGAATAAATTAATGGTTTATTTCAAACAATGTAAAATAATAACTAACAATTAAAATATTGATGGGAATCGATACCGGCACCCAACAGTACATTTCTTTTCCTGGTACTTTACTCTCTCTAAAGTAAGTCCAAACTTGTAAATTTCAACATTGTTATTTATTTAGAACATTGTTGTAACACACCACACAAAATAAAAACCCTCCTAGTCCCTAGTCCTACCTCCCAATCCTAGCCCCTTACGTGACTGCGATGTGCAAGCCAGGGGCTTTTGTAACCGCAGTCACTCTCAGCTATATAGCTACCAGGCTCGTTTGGACCACCAAGCACTGCTTCTGAGCTCGGGGTGGGTCAAAAATATATCAGATATGAATTTCAAAGGTACCCAGCATACAATTAGGGTTTCACACAGCGACGCGCTGGGGTCTGAAAGCTCGGAGTTGCTAATAAACATTTTAAATCATTGTTATAAAACGAGTGGTACTCGGAGAGCGAGCCATGTATTTCCGCCGTTGGTGTCACAGCGCATGCGCATCAGGCAGCCAAATAGCCTGGTGCGCATGCGCTGTGACACCAACGGCGGAAATACACTGCTCGCTCTCTGAGTACCACTCGTTTTATAACAATGATTTTAAATGTTTATTAGCAACTCCGAGCTTTCAGACCCCAGCGCGTCGCTGTGTGAAACCCTAATTGTACGCTGGGTACCTTTGAATTTCAAATCTGATATATTTTTTACCCACCCCGAGCTCAGAAGCAGTGCTTGGTGGTCCAAACGAGCCTGGTAGCTATATAGCTGAGAGTGAATGCGGTTACAAAAGCCCCTGGCTTGCACATCGCAGTCACGTAAGGGGCTATCCCAAACCGTTCCTACAACCTTTTATTATTATTATAAATTTTTTTAGCATGGAAACAGTACTGGGTCATAAAGTGCAGGATAGTGATGCAGTGCAGGCAGGGAGTCACGCAGTCAATGGGGACAACAGTAAGTTGAAGGGACCTAACATGCTCCAAGAAGGGCTGCCAGACTTTAGAGTTGTTCTGTTGAAGCCACGAAGAGAGTATTTAATTGTCTCTAAATTGATAAAGAACAGAGGCATCTTTTATTCCAACAGGTATGAGTGGGGCAGCGGGACACTTCCAATGCATCAAAATAGCCCACCTTGCTAGTAATGTGTAGGAGAGGATCCATCTATGGGACGTGTGTTCTATCTAACGCGTGCTTTCTACTGTGTTTGTAGCTGGTGACTCTCTTCCAGATGTGGGTAGTTCCCCTCTACTTCACCACCAAGCTACACTGGTGGAGGTTCCTGACCACGTGGTTCATCTTCTCTGTCGTCACAGCGTTTGTTTCCTACCGTGCTACTCGCAAGCCACTGAACTGTACCACACCCAGGTGAAAATAATTGATTTAGTGAAGCTACTACAAGGACATTTTGACAAATGGCACCATTGCCGAAACAATTGCTAGCCTAATTCTCATAAGACCATGTGTCCCATAAACCCGGCGCTTCCTGTTGCAACAGGATTGTGCCATTTGTCCCAGCCCCCAGCATGGGATTTGTTTTGATGAGGTGAACAGCCCTTGCTAACCGTGAACATGGGAGTTATTTTGGTTGATGAAGCTTTCCTTTACATCATAATGCCTTCAACAGAACTCCCACAAATAAGAGGATATCAATAGATTTGTCACGATCTTGTCAATTGTCTTACATTCTCATGTCATGTTTTTCCCTAATCCTGCCAAGGTATGAATAAAGCATTACATCACTCGCAGGAGTGGCGTTATGAGACCATTAGACCATGCCTAGGGGTGGTTGTTAGGCCCCAGGCGCAGCCGAGCTTTTATACAATGGCCGATGTCATCCAACCTTATTGCTATACAATAAACACACATTAATTGAAGATTTATTGACAACCATCCGCAGAAAAAGTAGTTCCCAAAAAAAAGAAGTTGCCTCCATGTGGAAGCAGCTCGGAAGTGCATCCAACGGTTCTCAGTAAGACATCCAACAAACTAACACATCCAACTGTCTTTCAACTAAGACATTCATTTTTTTAACCTACTTTCTATAGAACTTCATTCTTAGATGCTTCTATAGAAAGTAGGTAAAAAAATAAAAAAGAGTTTTCTTTGCCCTATAGGGGGGACATTTTTTTTTAAAACCTACTTTCTATAGAAGCAGCTTGGAGGAGTGCGGTTAGGTGGCGTAGCGGAGATTGCGTTCGTCACCAACCCCGGAGCTGTGAGCTGGATTCCCCTGTTCGAATCCAGCTCACAGCTCCGGCGTTGTCACCAGCTTGGCTGGCCGTTCACACTAATACAATTGGCTGTATTAGAGGGTGGGAGAAGCTGGCGGGGTGGGTCCGGGTCGTTGTAAACAGCGACTCCTACAGTTCGGTCGGGGCGCCTGCTAAGCGCGGATAGGACCTGAGTGGGATAGTGTGATCCTTCCACACGCTACGCCCTCTCGCGGAGGATCCGCGCTGCCAGGTGAAAAGAAGCGGTTGATTGGCTGGACGTGTGTCGGAGGAATCACGTGATAGCCTCCACTCTCCCAGATGATCTGACTGTGGGGGGTAAGTGCGCAGCGACCAGGAAGGGGATTGGGAATTGGCATACGACTAACATTGGGATGGGAGAAAATCAGAGGAAAATGGAGGGGGAAAAATATTAAAAAAAAAAAAAAAAAAATAAGCAGCTGGGAGGTGCGCTGTTTTAAGTGAGTGTGGATTATTGAATTGATTGATTGCTAATTTTATTACTGTCCGCCTTGTTTCCAACTGGTTAAGCTTGGCGACTCTTTCGAAATCGCTCTTTCGAAGTTGGTTACGGTTAGAGTTTGGAATCAGGACTGGTGGTCTATCGCCCTGCTCTAAAGACAAACTCTAACCTTAACCAACTTCGAAAGAGAGCGACTTCAAAAGAGTCGCCAAGCTTAACCATTTGGAAACAAGGCGGACAGTAATACAATTTGCAATCAATCAATCAATTCAATAATCCACGCTCACTTAAAACAGCGCACTTCCCAGCTGCTTCTATAGAAAGTAGGTAAAAAAAATCTAATTTATTTTTCATCAATTCGCGCGATTTTTATTTTGTTCCACAATGACTCATGGCGCACTAATTATATAATCCAACATTGTGTAAGAAACTAACACATTCGCCGTGACAGATTTGTTTTTGATTGAGTCTTTATGACCCTATCAACATATCCATTCGTAACGTTTACTGTCCGCCATCTTGCTTGCATTTCTAAAAACTCGCACGGCGGAGTGATAGTAATTCGGTTGTGGGCGGGTCCTGGGACCAAGAGCGTGGGGTTATGACAAATAACCATGTGTAACTTGACTGTTTCAGCCAATCAGAATCGAGAAATTTGCATGCCATTGTATAACATACAATTTACAATGATATATTGATGGTGAAATCCTCCTAGTAGTGCATTTTAATATATATGATTTAACAACTCACATTTTGATTGAAATGTCTCCTTTTCCTTTGTTTCTTGGGTTAGGTTGGTCTACAAATGGTTCCTACTCCTCTACAAGATCAGCTACGCCACAGGAATAGTTGGCTACACTGTCGTCATGTTTACGCTTTTTGGCATAAACTTAATATTTAGGTATGTATTGAATTTTTTTTTTTTTACATTATTGCAACACCAGGCCTTTGGGTGACACTTTCTGTTCAGATATTAGAAGTTGTTCTTATAAAAGAGGAGATCACAGTAGCAATACATGTAAATGTGAGTGTTGCTTAAAGAGAGCAATTCAGGGGGATTTCTTTTCGGGGGTCTCACGTGAGAAAGCTGGAGTTTTTAGTTAGTTTTAGTCTTCACCTTGCTTTCAATTCTGTATATTAAAAATGTTCTAGCCTATTGTTCAGACTTAAAGTGCAGTTGTATGTATCTACATTGTAACCTATGCATGTATTTGAGATTGCATTATTATACCATGATGCTACCTATATTGTAAGCAAAAAACTTTATTTCAACTCGTAAGACAGTGAGGTTACCCTCATTTACAGCGACAACGAGCTTATGAAACAAGACACATTTTGCAATTTCGTGCATATAGACAAATAAGAATAAACAATAAAAATCTGCTAAGTCGACACATCCAGTGGTCAGGGTCAGGGATCATACTTTTAAAAGCAGGAAGAGAAGGAAGAACCTTCAGCTTCAGAGTCAGTTGGAGGGCATTCCAGGTGTTGGAAGCATCAAAGGGGAAAGCAGTTTTTAGCAGTCCATAGTTGGTTCTTAGGGTTGGTGATAGTTGGTGATTTGAAAAAAAAAAACCAATAGGTACATTTCAACCGGTGACATTTTAAAGATGGAAAAATAAATAAATACTTGGCACATACAAAAAAATACCACAATGTTGTGTACTATTCCACCTGTCCAGTGTCTGTCCAAAGAAGGGGGAAAACTGTTTCACCGCTAAGTAAGCATGGCCTTTTCTTTCCAGAATAAAGCCAGAGGACGCCATGGACTTTGGTGTTTCTCTGCTCTTCTACGGTCTGTACTATGGTGTTCTAGGACGGGACTTTGCTGAGATGTGTGCAGATTTTATGGCTTCAACAGTGGGGGTAAGTAGACAGGTGTAGCACATACGACACAGGGGTGTACACTTTTTTTTTTTAAATCTAAAATTTAAGAAATTTCGAAAAAATTCTTAAAATAATGTTTTGTGATGCAACAATTAACATGAATGTTAATGAATGTAGAAATCCAACTGCATTAATCTGTTAACATTGGTAATCCGAATGAATGTTTAGTTGTTTGATTCATTGATAAACATAGTTCTGTGATGGAACATCATACAACAAACTCTAAAATTCAATACTTTGGTATCCTTTGGTCAGTTTAAGTCCTTGATCACCAACCATTCCACCATAATCTGTAATTGTTTTAATCTATTGTACACATTTGTATTAGGATTGTATATTTTATTGTATTTATATTGTTTGTATACTCGACATTATTGGAAATGGGGGCGTGCCCTCAATGATTTTTCAAGTTTAAATATAGATTGAATGAATTAATGAATGTAATCAAACAGAATTATTATATATTTTTTTATATTATGATATGGATGCTTTGGCTAACAAATTGGATGACTCCCCATTTGCTAAATAACAATTTAAATTTGTATTTTAAGGGAAGTGCACGTGCAGACATTTAGCAAACATTATTTTATTGTATCTGTGATTTGTTACACCTCCAGACTCCAGTACATTTCAGCATTTCAATTTCATCTCACTCAGTGTAATGGCTGTACACATGTAATTCAAGTTTTCATAATGTCTCCACCTGGTGTCCCTTTTCAGTATTACAGTGCATCTGGTATGCCAACCAAGCACCTCTCGGATAATATCTGTGCCGTCTGCGGTCAGCCCATCCTGGTAGATGTCAGCGAAGAGGGAATCATCGAGAATACCTACAGATTATCCTGCAACCATGTGTATCCTTCCTGTTGACAAATATGCATAGGAAACTAGTCTTAACTTAAAATACTATATAGCCTAAGTGTCACGATTCTGTTTGTGACGATTTTGATATTGCCATGCTGCCTAGAATAGATTAAAAAAAAATGGTGCCGGCCTCAGTGTCCGGTAGATTTCAATCTACCGGTCAAATGAGAGAAATTCCGGTCAGAGTTTATTGAGCTTAAAAACAATTGATAGGCAAAAGAATGACAACAAAACAAAAGAACGACATCATCAAGGCATGTAGATTTATAATATTTTTACTTAGAACTAGGCTACTTTTGCGTATAGTCATTATATTCCAAATAAAATAAGTCCCGAGACTCCGTGCTCTCGCCGACTTTAAATCAAATAGGTGTCTGTGGGCAGTCACCCGACATTAATAAACAGCAGTCTGTTATAATCACATTTTTATGAGCTAACGAATTCCGTTATATTGGACATTTGTATTAATTATATCAAGCGAAGAACTGAGAAATTTAGCAGAGAGACGGCAACATTATCGTGGGTTTGCGTGACGACTCTCTCTCTCTCCACCTCCCAATGACTTATTTGCGAGAGTATGTCGATGCAGAGCAGCAGATTCAGCTGTTTTCTGGCTCTTTTCTGGCTCTATCTGGGGACCGCTCAGCAGCGCCCCCCACCCAACAGCTGAATTGCCAATGGCTGAATTGGAGTACTGCACTGTGCCGCTGCTGCTCCGGCTCTGCAGCTGCACATGCACTCGCACATCCAGCACTAAGCTCTCGCTGACAACGTCGTTGTCATTATTAGAAGCAACGATGAAACAAATGTAATGATTGTTTCGTTCATCGCATAGGCTATTTAATTTTAGCCTATTTTAATACAATTCAAATAATCAAATTGTGCTTAGAGGGAATTATTTTCACCGGACATTAACACTTTCAGCGCCACGCCTGGTTTTCCGTTTTACCGCTTGAATGCCACCATCGGCGCCAATGTTAACGTTAATATCGCCTAATCTATGTTTTAAATTATGGCTATGTGTCTAATCTGCCCATCGCATTATCAAAGACTATTTTCCAGTCAGTGCTGTGAAGGCAGATTGTTTTTTTATCGCGTCGTTGCCGTTTCAGAGCAGTTAGAAAAGCCCCCGTTTTGATATAAAAAACAGCTCATTCTGGAGCATTCTATGAAAATCGTCTTTTAGTGGAATATTCCACAACGTTGATATTCGTCTGCCTTTTTATGAATCGTTTTCAAATAAATGCTAGATGATCAATATTATACGTGCACGCACGCACATTACGGCCGCGCACTGATAATCGCTCCGTTGATTTCCTCGCAGACTTTTACAGTGAAACCGAAAGAAGACATTTCACAAAACAGCTTATAACTTCATCAAACTTACTCTGATTATCCTACCACTGATAACATAGTCCTTACCTGACATCAGATGGTATCCAACTGGTATATTCCAATTCCTGATCACCATTCGAAAAAATCGATACGTGTATGGATCCAACGCGATACAGTAGAACTCCATGATCCGCGGGGATCTGAGGCTCCAGAATGAACTCTAGTAACCCCGGCTGGATCAGTGAACTGGAAAATGTGGAGTACCGGATTTTTTTCCCCATTCATTTTCATTGAGTCCATTCCAAAATCACTTATGTCATCTGGGAGACGACAGGTGGCGCTTTTTTCCACAGTGATCGCCGGCGCCCCTCGGCTATACTCGGGTAGGCTCGGGTGATGCAAACATTTTTCAGATCGCAAAATAATAATAATAATTCCGAGAAATCTCGTGAGTGGCATTCAACCACCTATAAAAAAAACGCGAAATCTCGTGAGTGGCACTGAAAGTGTTAAGACCGGAGAGATTAAATATGTCGGACTTCAACAGATTTTGCCGGTCAAATACCGGTAATTACCAGCTAACGGAAACGCTGGCTTGATCATGGGGTCAAATGGCTGGCTGGCCGCGTCTATTCTTATCCTAACGGATTTATGCTTCCGTGTTCGCGCTCTGATTGGCCACTGACGTTTCTGGTCACGCCAATCGTGTGACGGCAAGTTCTTTCGCCGGTTAAGCTTAGGCACTTTTTTGAAGTTGGTTAAGGTTAGAGTTTGTCTTAGAGCAGGGCGATAGAACGCCAGCCCTGATTCCAAACTCTAACCTTAACCAACTTCGAAAGAGTCTCCTACGCTTAACCAGTGATAAACTAGGCGTTGGGTAGTTTGCTGCTGTTCGAGGCGGAAATGGGCGCGTCACGCGATTGGGCCCACATGTCACATGACCAGAAACGTCAGTGGCCAATCAGATCGCCGTAAATCCGTTAGGATAAGAATAGACGCTGGCTGGCCACTTCTGGCTAGACAGCCACATGACTGAACTTACAGGAAACATCATAACATACTTCTGATGAAGGTGGTAGATTTGACAGCCGAAAACGCCATGGTATCCAGAGCAACATGCGCTCTTATCCAGAGCGACATCCACTCCCATCCTGAGAGACTCTCATCCTGAGCAACATACTCTCATCCAGAGCAATAGACTCTTATCCAGAGCAACGCATGCAACAGCACAGACAAGCTACTTAACAGTGAGTGTAACAGTGGAAAGTAGGGATGTCCGATATTATCGGCCTACCGATATTATCTGCCGATATTGGCATTAAAATGTGATATCGGAAAATATCTATCTGTTTTCAAAAAAGATTTTTTCTTTCTTTTTTTTTTTCTTTTTTTTTTAACATTTCTAAAACCTTTATATTTACCCAAGCAAGTAAGAACAAATTCTGATTTTATTTATTGTCAAAAGTATGCATAATGTTATGTTAATTCCACAACAAGACATATGTAATGTTAATTACCTGAAATTATTCAGTTTTTTGCATGCATATATCAGTATCTGTTGATATCGGTATCGGAAATTAAGAGTTGGACAATATCGGTATATCTGTATAGGTAAAAAAGCCAATATCGAGCATCCCTAGTGGAAAGAGTTCACAAGTAACCAACATGAAGAGTAATTTAAATTGACTGTCTTGTAAATAACCCACCTTAGAATAAAGCTCATCAATGTGTGTTATATTCACATAGCCCTACATTACTGTCTACTGTGTCCGATAAAAAGCCAAAGGGGAATTCACCAAGTAAACGTGACCTTTAGTCTATACAAGTGACCTCACAACATTTCCTGTTTCTGACGACCAGAGTGCGGGGCTATTTCACTACCAGTCTTGCCTCCATTTTATGTCCATCTACAAGTAAGCTAGTGACCCTGTCGTCCACTGTCAACACCACCATTCCTCCCAAGAGTCAGGCTCTCAAACCTATACTTCAGAAGTATTATATTTATCAAAATGAATGCAAGTGAATGACCCCTGGGTGGTGTTGACACTGGACGACAGTGACAGCAGTGGTTGCTAGTTTACTGGTAGATTACTTCAGATAGAGGTAAGGCTGTGAAATATCCCTTTAACTGATACTGAGCACAATGTTTTTGTGTGTGTGTGATGCCCTTTCAGGTGTAGGTTTTAACCATTTCAGGTGTAGTTTTAACCACTCAATGACCAGTAGCCATCGTGACATTGTCATTAGCATGTTTAGGTCAACAGCTTGGGCACAAATGTATTTAGATTAGATTCAAATGTATTGTCATTATAGTACAGTACAACAAAAATGTGTTTGGCATCCACCCAGATTGCAGATGTAACAGTAAAGTGCAATAGCAATTATATTACAGCTGATTTGTAAAAACTGCAGAGACGCCGAGCCTTGCGTTGTGCACACGCCACCATCTTGGTTGTGTTTCCTGTCGGCTATTGATACTAACGAATGCAACAGGAAGTGAATCCGGGGCCCATTTAGAATGTTGTTTATGTTCTAAACGGTCTCTAGTCCTTAAACTCCTGGCCAGATTCCATGAGTTCTGCATAAGAGGATGGTGCATCGTGGGGAAGAAGCAGACATGTCCGTACTGCAAAGAGAAGGTGGACCTGAAAAGGATGTTCAGTAACCCGTATCCTTTCACTGATTTTAATTCTTTGGCACAGTGATTTTTGGTGTCTTCATATTCTTTACATTACCTCACTGTTTTCCTGGAGTGTCTATGATTTTTTTTAGCTATTACTTGGTTTGTAGATAGATCTTCTAGCTCTGGCTTGTCTTTTGCGGTCACCATACTATGAGGCTATACTAAATTACAGGTAATCTCTCAGTGGTGTGTGTGGGCTGAGCGAACAACATCTGGCCCTTTGCACAAGTTATATTTTAGGAAGGGGGTGGACTTGGAGTTTTGAATTAAGTTCTGCATGCAAAAAAAAGTTCCACACTTGCGTTAAAGTAGTGGTTAAAGTAACGTATTAATTCGGCACACAGCACGTACTGAACCGAAGGTCCCATATCGAAACTGTTCGGGAACAAATACGTGTACCGTTACACCCCTAGTTTATATGTAGCTAGAGTTAAGAGGGTATTTATTGATATCTCATTAGGTATAAACTAGTTGTTTATATGTAGCTAGACTTGAGAGGGTATTTATTGATATCATATTAGGTATAAACTAGTTGTTTATATGTAGCTAGACTTGAGAGGGTATTTATTGATGTCTCATATTAGGTATAAACTAGTTGTTTATATGTAGCTAGACTTGAGAGGGTATTTATTGAGAGGTATACACTTGCAGAGCCCATTACTATAATGTAATTGTTTGTAGTAAAGCTGCAGTAGGCAACTTTGGAGAAATTAGCATGAGGTAAGTTTACCTGCCCAGCAGAAATATAGCTATCTCTGCATCACTTTTCAAGCCCACACATACGCAACGCAAGTTATCTCCCAAGTCCCTACTGCAACTTTGGACTATCAAATTTTTATCATAGATTCTAAGAAAATATTTTGAAACACTGTAAATCAAACGGGAAGCGTAGCAGATGCTTTTTTTAATGGTAAATATATTTGTAAACAATATCTCTTGGCCCTGCGGCTGTAAAGTGGTAATTTCTAAATGTCCCAGGGCCCCAGTTTTTCCATGAGCATAGATTATTGTAACATTTTCCACAACTCTGAACTGAAAACATAGCCCCCCAAAACTACATACTGCACCTTTAATTGTGTTTTCTTCAATGAAAAGTCACACGCTTCAACCCACATCCAGGGAAAACCACTAGTGTCTGCTACTCTGCTTTGTCAGGAGACCTCTGGGAATCGATACAAAAGTTACTATGACCTTGTATGGGAACGTGTTTGTGTGTTGTAAATTGATGGGAAGTTGACAGTGTAAATCAATCAAGGTCAACGAACTCCGAGGAACATTATCTGCAAACAACCTGAAACCTTTCCATTGTAACATTTTCGGGTTGTAAAACTGCCAAGTTCCTGTTCCTTTTTTTTGTGGTTAAAAAAAACAACCTATGACCTATGTGTGAACAAATGGTCTTTGACGGCTACCATGACAACCACATGCAACGATACTTGCATTACATAACAAACCAAAGTCACAAACTGTATGAGATGAATGGATAGATATTTTATATTCCTTAGTAGGTAGTGATTTATCATCATTCATATATTGATTGATTGATTTGACAACTTTGCGGGGAAAAAACACTTTGAAGTCATACAGTACAATACAGCACCAATAACACCCAACAACAATGGAAACAACACATCAAAAACACCCATCTAGAAATATCTACCAGGCTCGGGATTAATAGTATTACCCTGAATATCTTTATCCAGTATTAATATCTAAACATATCTACCAGGCTCAGGATTAATAGTATTACCCTGAATATCTTTATCCAGTATTAATATCTAAACATATCTACCAGGCTCAGGATTAATAGTATTACCCTGAATATCTTTATCCAGTATTAATATCTAAACATATCTACCAGGCTCAGTATTAATAGTATTACCCTGAATATCTTTATCCAGTATTAATATCTAAACATATCTACCAGGCTCAGGATTAATAGTATAACCCTGAATATCTTTATCATCGCCATCATCATCATCACCAACAACACCTCAACTAACAACAATCACCATTAAAAGGCGGCTAAGTGGCGCAGTGGGCAAGGCGCTCGCCACTAACGCACGAGATGCTCAGTTATAGCCCAGCTCTCGTCGTTGCTACTGGCTTGGCTGGTCGTTCATACTAACACAATTGGCAGTGTTAGGGGTGGGAAAGCCGGTGGGTGGGGATTGGACGTTGTGGACAGCGACTCCTACAGGTCGGTTTCTGCGCCTGTACAGCAGAATCGGGAAGTATCAGGTGCAGCGTGAGCCTCCCACGCGTTACTCCTCGCCACTGAGAGATTGCGCTGTTCAGGTGAAAAGATGCACAGCTGCCTTCTCGTGTACCGGAGACAGGGGAGGGGAGAATTGGGATGGGAGGAAAAATAAGGAGGAAAAAGTGGATAAAAAAAAAACAATCACAAAAAAGAAAAAAAAAATCCAATCAAGCTTATTGAGTTTTTTTTTTTTTTTTGAAATGGTAAAAAATATATATTGTATAAGCAAATTTTGTTGAGCATATTTACTTGTTTTCAATGACTTGTTTGTCCCTTTAACCTGCCCTTAAGCTGGGAGAGACCTCATGTCATGTATGGACAACTCCTGGATTGGCTGCGATACCTAGTCGCCTGGCAACCCGTCATCATCGGATTTGTACAAGGCATCAACTACATTCTGGGTCTGGAATGACCTGGGCTCCAGAGTGATGGACTCGACAACAAAACACCACTGCGGGAGAGAAGATGACAGACTGGCTCAAGAGACTAGGGGCCTCGAAGGACTAGAACATCAATATAAAATGTGTCTATATACGTACTTTTTGTATATATTTATAGGCACAAAGTATCTGTATTCACGATTTATTTGAATTTGACTAAATCTGAATTTGGATGTCTGTCCCAGTTTTACGGTTGTCTTTTTGCTTCATACGTCATTACGTCTAAACTGCACTCGATGGCCCGTAGTAAAGCGGTTCTCGGTTATGCTTTTCTTTTGAATTTTTTTAATATATATATACATGAACTTACGACTTCCATGCTTCCGTTTATGAATTTGGTGTCCACAGTGAGTGGTAAGGATTATACTGTAGTTGAAGGGGCTTATTCTTTTTTGTTCACTTCCACTCCTAACAACTTTATTTGTTGTAAGAACGTCTCTTCTAGCTCCATGTGCCTCTGAAGAGCATTCCAAGCACTCCCTGGATGTTTACATTTTTGTTAGTTGTCAAATTGACAGATTGAGCCCCTAAACGGTGAAACGGCATAAATTGACCAATCTCCAGCCCCGGCCCTCTTTTATTGATCCTCTGATCACAGCTGTTGCTTCCCTCAGACAATTTGGGATTGGAGCATTGAGAAAAGAGGGCAGGCATTGAGATGGGTCCATTAGAGGTGCATTGATGCCAAGTACCAAGTACTGTTTAGAGTACTCACTGATACCAAGCACCAAAATGAGTACTTTGCTTGATATTGATCATGTAAGACTGCAAGTGTATTCTGTTTAAATTTGTGTGGGAAAATATTCTTTATAGAGAGACAGTTTCATTTAAGTTAAAGGGGAACTCCAACATTTTGGGAAATTAGCTTATTTAACATCTTCCCTGGAGTTAGACAAGAAGATACATACCTTTTTTGTCTCTGCGTGCATTTTAGCTTTGGGAATAGACGCTCCGTTAGCATAGCTTAGCTTCATCACTGGAAGTGAGGCAGGACAGTAGCCTTACAGTGCCTTACAGTGTATTGCAAGGTCTGACATTGACCAAATTTGATATGCATGACCTTGGTGGGCTCTAGGTCAACTCCTGAAAAGGGGGTCAATGTCAGACCTTGCAATCAAAAGTTAGGGGGCGCACTGAAATTATGGCAAGGGTTATTAGCCCCCTAACTTTTGATTGCAAAGTCTGACATTGACCCCCTTTTCAGGAGTTGACCTAGAGCCCACCAAGGTCATGCATATCAAGTTCGGTCAATGTCAGACCTTGCAATACACTGTAAGGCACTGTAAGGCTACTGTCCTGCCTCACTTCCAGTGATGAAGCTAAGCTATGCTAACGGAGCGTCTATTCCCAAAGCTAAAATGCACGCACAGAGACAAAAAAGGTATGCATCTTCTTGTCTAACTCCAGGGAAGATGTTAAATAAGCTAATTTCCCAAAATGTTGGAGTTCCCCTTTAAGAGTCCAATCAACCCCCCCAATTATCATCAGATACTTGGAATCTGTGGCTGTTGTCGATACCAACTACAAGTATTTTAGCCTGGTATGTATCATTTCACCTCTAGTGTCTGTAGACATATCTGATTAGCCTGTGTAACTGCTAGTAACACCCAAAACGCAATTGTAAGGTAAGACACAAACTTTTAAAACACAAACTTTGAAAACATTCAAATGATTTAATTCTTGGGCTGGATTTGTTTGGCACCCCTTCGTCAATAATCGTGTTCCTCAGATCAGCCAGGTTTTTTGTGTTGAATTGAAAATGTGAGTAAATCAGAGACACAGTTGAATTCTGATGTTTGTGGTTGATAGATTGAATGGAATCTAAACCTTAGAAACATCCAGAAGTCTGCACTCAATGGATCTGGTAGATTATGAAGCCATGGGTGAAACATCTGAAATAAAATGAGACCTTTTTTAATCTGAAAAATTAGTGTCGATATGATACTTGTACATTTTTCTTAATGTTAATTCAATTTGACATGCATTATGGGTTGGCTCTTAGTGGGTTTTGTATAATTTGAATCAGGGAATATGCTGCTATCTCGCCAGTGAGAGTCCAGTATTGTCATGGTTCTTTTCATGTGGCAGTTTTGTCCTAATTACTAGAGCAAACACTATTTTACTTAAATATTTGGTTGAAAAACAAAAATACATCATTCTTAACTCAGACATTTAATTTAAAACCAAACTTGTGAAAAGCTAACAATACTCTTATTTCACTGCAGTGAAATAAAGTCAAATATACAATTAAGATGGATGAACACCATAGATTTGGGGTGAAGAAACCTTTATAATGCCAGAATAACCCTTAACATTTGTGTAATGAGAGGTGGTGGTGGCAGTCTGTTTTTTGGTCTATGGTCTTGTCTCGGCAGATGTCTTTGCCTGCGTTTGCTGGCAGGCTGGTGTTTATAGTCCTATGGAAGCACGGGGTATATTTCAGGAAGCTAACTTAAAAAAAAAAAGATAAAATCATGAAATAACTTCTCAGGTCTTCATAATAAAAACATTGGCTCAAATAGCTTCACAGTTAGATGTGCGTGAACTGAACACGTATGTTTATAGCAACACATGTTTTCAACACACAAGTATGGTAGTTTGATGTAATTTAAATTTGACCATGGTGCTGGACATTGCATAAATAATTGACCATGGTAAAAGCCATGCATTGACTTTTGTAGTCAAGTAATACTGTGGTCTAATCCAATTTAAACCATGGATGGCAATATCATGGTGTTTCCACCATATCATCTTTGGAAACACCTTGTTCCTTTTTTGTAAGGGTGTGCTCAGCTAGGAACAACACATTCAGTTATTTCAAGTATCTCTTTTAAGAGTGAAGACATCCATAGCAACCACCAATCAATAGACGTTGATTAATTCATCTGATTTAATTAATTTATTCACTGCACAACAATTTAATTGTTTAATTTAGATTCAATTCTGTTAAACTGGACAATTTGGTAATCCATCTTATATCTCAGTCAAAAGAGTTCTAATATATTATACCACGTCTCAGTAAATGCCAGATACTGCCAACTCTAAAAGGGACAGTCTCTTCTGAAACAGTGGGTCCTTCTGTCTGTCCAGTGCTCAGTAAAAGACTGTACAGGGAGGGTTATAACATTTCCTGTGTTTGTTTATTTTGTTATCATTCGTTGTTGTCTTGGATGTCCGTTAATAAATGTCACACGGTTTTCATGTACATATCCATTGTTGCCGCTGGTCTCTTTGAATTATGCTCTGATGCCATCTGTACATAGAAACCAGTAGGCATAGTGTTTGCCGGTTAACTTTGGAACACTGTGACTCGTGTTTGTTTGAGTTGTCACGAGAGGGTCTTCCGGTAATACTCATGTGTTGCCTGTACCATAAAACATTAGCATTGTGGAATTTCCATGGCTGTACCAATTGCGTGGGCACAAGTATGCGTAACTACTTTGAGTGGGTGTAGGGAAGTGTTTGTTTGTGTACTAGACACTGTATATATAGCCTGAGTCTAATTACAAGGTAGTCGTGGAGTTGATGCTAACAATCTGCTGGTACAGTCAACATGCAGCTGATACGTGTTCTTCTTACAGGTAATCATATTGTTTTGACTCATTTTGTCTTGTCTACGGCTCCGGTCTAAACCTGTCTTCTGTCCTCACAGCAGGCCTGGGATGTCTTTGCATCTTGCTAACAAATGCCTCAACAGGTGTGTTCTCTGTGTTATGAAAGTTAAGACATTTATAATATTAATAAATGAAGTAAAAGAAAAAAAAACTTATGAAACCGACTTTAACCAAAAGTATTATTTTTACTGTTAACTAAATTATATATATATTTTATTATCCTTAAGATTTTCAAGATGGCTCTCCTGAAATCATTGGACCAGCTCATATACAACTGAAAGCTTGTCCAGGTAATATTTGTTTAATTTAAACCAGTGTTTTTTAATTTCAGACTATTTGTAATGGGGATTAAAGTAATATGATTACAGAAATGAATCCGAAGGTCTGAGCACAGGAATTTTGTATTGTAATTGTATTTAAGTAGACTATATATTTAAGGCTTTCATGTTTCCTCAGGGCGTTCAAGGTGTACTATAGTATTGGATGACATTTAAGGATTTTGTGTTTCTTCAGGGTGTACTATAGTATTGGATGATATTTAAGGCTTTCATGTTTCTTCAAGTTGTACTATAGTATTGGATGACATTTAAGGCTTTCATGTTTCTTCAGGGTGTGCTATAGTATTGGATGACATTTAAGGCTTTTGTGTTTCTTCAGGGTGTACTCTATAGTATTGGATGACATTTAAAGTTTTTGTGTTTCTTCAGGGTGTACTATAGTATTGGATGACATTTAAGGCTTTCGTGTTTCTTCAAGGTGTACTATAGTATTGGATGACATTTAAGGCTTTCGTGTTTCTTCAAGGTGTACTATAGTATTGGATGACATTTGATTTAAGGCGTTCATGTTTCTTCAGGGTGTGGATAACATTTAAAGATTTTGTTTTTCTTCAGGGTGTACTATAGTATTGGATGACATTTAAGGCTTTCGTGTTTCTTCAAGGTGTACAGTATTGGATGACATTTGATTTAAGGTGTTCATGTTTCTTCAGGGTGTACTATAGTATTGGATGACATTTAAAGTTTTTGTGTTTCTTCAGGGTGTACTATAGTATTGGATGACATTTAAGGCTTTCGTGTTTCTTCAAGGTGTACTATAGTATTGGATGACATTTAAGGCTTTCGTGTTTCTTCAAGGTGTACTATAGTATTGGATGACATTTGATTTAAGGCGTTCATGTTTCTTCAGGGTGTGGATAACATTTAAAGATTTTGTTTTTCTTCAGGGTGTACTATAGTATTGGATGACATTTAAGGCTTTCGTGTTTCTTCAAGGTGTACAGTATTGGATGACATTTGATTTAAGGTGTTCATGTTTCTTCAGGGTGTACTATAGTATTGGATGACATTTAAGGCGTTCATGTTTCTTCAGGGTGTACTATAGTATTGGATGACATTTAAGGCTTTCATGTTTCTTCAGGGTGTACTATAGTATTGGATGACAGTCAATTGACAAACATTTACATATTTAGCACCAGGAATCATTACATACAATTTTTTTGACCTTATTTCTGAAATCATCATCAACAACATGATTGTTCCCAGGGCCATATTGATATTATACTTTCACGCTCTTACTTGTCAAAGCAAATGTACTTTTTATCTTACACACTTAAATGACAAAGCCTTAAGGGTAAACTGGGTTTCAAGAAGTGCAAAGAACAGGGTGTAGATTGATGGTTGCAGAGGCACATTTTATACCACAAGGATAGCTTTATATGTGCACCAATTTAATGTCAATCAAACTTACTGAGTGATATGGTTTGATGTTAAAACTTTGTCTTGTAATTGTAGCACCCCCCTCAGGCCAATCAGCAAAATTGGACTAATGGTGTTTGAGTCACTCGAGACGAAGGAACAGATGGACGATGTAGTGCCCTCCTTAGACTAATTGGTGTAATTTTGTAAATGCCGGAACATAGATGCATATCGTGCATGTTGTCAACATCGGACCAGTGGTGTTTGAGATACTGCACATTTTCTTATTCAGAACTGAGCTAGTTAGCTTCACAAGGAATATGCTTACATTAGTGGAACCATAATGTCCGGAATAGGGACATGGCTCAGAAAATATTGTCTGATCCTTTGCATCCCCTTCATGGTGAGTTTGACAAGCTTCCACCTGGAAGGTGCTATAGAGTTCCCCTACTCCCCTTTCATCCCACATGTCATTACTCTGATGCATTCTTAACTTTTACTTACTGGTTAGGTACCTGGAGGTCTGTCTGTGTTTGTGTTGTTGTTTTTCTTTTGTCTATATATTGGGCTGTTTTGGGCTCATGTTTTTTCTGCCTGTATGGTGTGTATGGTGTACTTCAGCTCCAGTTAAAGGTCGGATAGGCAATTTCAGAGGAATGAGCAAGAGTGAGCTTAGATGTCCAGCAGGAATAGAGCTGCTCTGCATCATTTTTCAAAGCCTGACACTGTGCACTATGCAGTAATTGCAGTATGCATGCCAAACCAAGGTTTTCCATAGACTCCTAGAGGTACCAGCAGCTTGTAATTAATCAAATCAAATCAAATTTATTTGTAAGGCCCGACAACACACGTTAATGTCCCCATGGGCCGTCTTCTTAAAACAAGTCAAGAAGAAACATCAAAATAAATCAAGAACAAAACAAAAACACCATGAAATCCAAAATAAAATGTAAAATAAATAAATGCAACACTCCCGGCGAAGGTAAGGAACAACTCTAGCAATAGGAAAAAGCACCACAGGCAATGTGGAGGGAAGAAACCTTAGAAGGGCCGTTCAAGTCGGGATCTGCCTTTTTAGATGTCGGTGATAGTAGTGTTGCTATAAAACAGGCAAAACAGTTGGTAAGTATGTACATATACGTGTAATGAAACACAAATAGTACATGCAATAGCAACTGGGGTACATAAGAACATTTTGAAAGATTGAAAATAGAGCTGATGACGGATCCATTTGAGGTATGGGGGCGACGTAGAGAGGATCTCATCCCCCCGGCTATCACCACGGGAGGTCCACCGCTTGTAATTTATAACAAATATTTCCCGTCCTGTGATCGGCAGGCAGGTTGGCACACACTGTGTACTTCTCAACGAGGAACATGGTAGTCGTGTTACTGGAACACCACTTGGCAGGCCAAAATAAATCTCATTGGTTGTTATTGGTAGCTGTTGTAAAGATAATTTCACCAAATATTGCCGAAATGGTTCTAAAAAGAAATGTCCTATTCCACCTTTAAGACAGAATGCTGCCACTAGAGTCTTGAGCATGACCAGACATAGAGCTCATATCACTGTTAGAGTTCAGTTCCTGCCTTGACATCATATCAACTTTAGAATTGATTTTAAGATTCTTCTGCTAGTTTCTAAGCCTTTATGTGGCTTCTGACATGCATGTATGTGATGAATAAACTCTTGAATCTTGATCTAGATATTAGGTATTATTAGAATATGTAATATGTTTCCCCCACATCCATGCAGACTATATACCATAGGCATAGGGTATAAGTAGCAAACTGTGGACACACAAACTAGATTAGATTCGATTCGATTAAAATGTATTTATACAGCACAAGTACAGTACAACGAAAATAAATTTGGCATCCAACCAGAGTGCAAAATTGTAACAGTAAAGTGCAATAGTAATATACAATGTTGATTAAACTGGATATAATAATAGTGCTAATCGGATGTATGTACAGGGGTTATAGTATTATTATGTACAGTGATACAGACCTACACTATGGTAGTAAAAGTCATACTTGTGGACTCTCATGGATGTTTAGTCAAGTGTTTCAGAAAGTCTGTTGTGCCCCCCCATGGTCAAACTGTGATATTGCACTTGTTTTGTCATCTCTTTTTCCTTGAATCCAATCCCTTCTTACTCGCCTGGTGGCTATTAAGTGTAAGGTCATAACTATTAACTGTAAACGACAACACGTGATTCACAATGCTGGCTTCAGGCAAACACGTTGACGTTTTTCAGAATTTATGTAATACTAAAAATAAAATCTGATTTAGTTCTAAATTAATGATTGTTCTACAGGGACACAAGTCTGAATGCATTCTGCTCTTCTTAACAGGAAAGAAGCTGGTTCTTGACTGTAAGGCGTATCACAATTGTCTAGATGATCTGACCCTTATCTACTGGTTGGTCAACGGCTCCTTCCCTGAAATGGTCTCCACCGATGGTAGAGTGGTCGAATCAGAGGAGTACGTCCTGGAAGTCCATCTTTACAGTTCCAATGATCATCAGAACATAATGCCCTAAATAAAATACAGCAGCAATTTAAAGGAACACACCAACATTATAGGAAATGTGCTTATTGTCTTCTCCAGAGTCGGACAAGAAGGTAGACAGACAGACAGACAGACAGACAGACAGACAGACAGACAGACAGACAGACAGACAGACAGACAGACAGAGCATTCAGTAGAAAGCTATCCGGCCTGCAAGCTAGCTTAGCTTAGCTGTTGGCCAAAAACACCTCTCCTGGATATCCTGGACACCTCTCATAGCTTGCAGCCGGATAGCTTTCTACTGAATGCACAGAGAGGAAATTGGTATCTCTCAGCGCATGGTAAGCACATTTCCCTATAATTTTGGTGTGTTCCTTTAAATTCAGCATCCTTTGTCAGCTTAGTTCTCCATTTCACGACTCGTATAGATTTCTGGTTATATAATGTTTACTGATGAACTCATCCTGAAAGGGTTTAGCCAGTCGACTGGAGTGTAAATGGACTAAATGCTGTAATTGTTCTTGTTTTCAGGTCAACATCACAGGATGGTAAAATCCTCCGGAAGAAGTTGGTGTTGAAGAATGTCACATTAGAGGACAACAGATCTACCTTTGTCTGTGTGGTGGCGAGCCCTACTGGGATGGTCCAAAAGCATGTGACACTAGAAGTAGTAAGTAATGACAGCCCGATCTCGCTTAAAATATGTAAATTCATTCATTCATTAATTTTGCATTTATTTAAAATTTGGACCTTATTGTGTTCTTGTTTTGTTCTTGACTTATTGTGATGTTTCTTCTTGACTTGTTTAAAGAAGACGTGTCCGGCCCATGGGGACATTAACACTTTGAGTGCCAGCGACGTGTATTGTCGTCTTATCATGCCCCCCCCCCCCCCGTTGAGTGCCGACGACGCAATTTTTTTTATTTTTTTTTTAATAGCGATCTGAATTCATATTTCATCAACCGAGTCTCCCGTTGGTACAGCAGACCCTAGGAGCTCAGATGGGAAAATACCACCCCCTATCGTCTATCCCTGTGTAACTGCAGGCCATTCGATTATACTGCTGGATCCCTGTGGGGGGAGCCAACTGGCTCCATTATGCTGGCGAAGGATCTGATGATGAGGGAAGTGATCGCGAGTTGGAAAGCAGCGTGGAATATATATTTACAGCAGCCAATAATCAATCAATAAATCGATATTTGGAATGGCGATCAGGAATTGGAATAATCTTTTTGGAGAACATCTGATCTAAGGTAAGGAGTCTATGTTACCAGTTTTAGGATAATCAGAGCTGTATTCACTGAGATATCAGCATGTGCCGTGTGTGTGTGTGTGTGTGTGTGTGTGTGTGTGTGTGTGTGTGTGTGTGTGTGTGTGTGTGTGTGTGTGTGTGTGTGTGTGTGTGTGATGTTGAGGAAATGAGAGAATAGATTTTTCAGCCAGCTTCTATAGCGTGCATAAGTACACATATACTATCGATAATCTAGCGTTTATTTGAAAACGATTCATAAATAGGCCGACAAATGACAACGTGTCTAGTGTATTCGAGAATATTCCAACAAATGCCGTTTATGGGGGAATCTTTCTATTTTCTGGAAATCTTCGAGAGAACGATAGCTTTTCGAAATGCTATAAAAAGGATATGAACCGATTAAAAAACAATCCGTTGACTGCAAACAAGTCATTGATAAGCGACGGGCAGATTAGACACATAGCCATAATTTAAAACATAGATTATGCGTTTTTAACGCTATCATTGAAGTGGATGCTGGCACTCAACGGGGTTTTCAATGTTAAATGGCCGGCACTGATCTAGTTAACGTGTGTTGTCGGGCCTTACAGATAAATTTGATTTGATTTGATAAATAAAGTACTGATCGTCCACAGGAAAACTTTTACATACCGTATTGTACATTTAGTTATAGCCATA